>NC_057812.1:16724024-16755261 GCF_018294505.1 Triticum aestivum
TCCATTTTTCGTGCTCAGTTTTTCAAAATGAAATGTCTCTTGAACTATATGCATCCAAACTACGAATGGTTTTCACCATCCTCGCATAGAGAACTTCAAAACTACATCATGTTGATAGGTTTTTACCATGTGTTCACAGCGTGAACTAACCTCCTACTTAGTAATAACTTGTGTCTCTCAACTTTATGCATGCTCCCAGCTAGTACTAATATGTGTGCTCTCAACCCACTAATCTCTGCTCCAAATGTGAACTAACCAGTGCTCCTACTCTGGATTCAGATCCTCTGACTAGGGAAAAGAAGTCAGGGCGGTACCTGACTTCCCTTCGCTAGATTTCCATAAATAGCAATTTAACACAACGATTATGTGTAGTGGTTATCTACAGTAATCTGTGAATCTACAGTGATGAGTGAACACTGCGAGCTCTCCGACTTTCCTTCCATGTTTCACACACATAGGGCACTGTATCCCCGTTGACTTGCCTCCTGCATGTGATCCGTCTCCCATAACGCGAGGCACAACAATGCTCCTATGTGAAGCACACATATGCTTCCAACATGACCTAATTTTTGCTCGCACCTAATACTAACTCTGAAAGGATCGATATAGTTGACTAGAGGGGGGTGAATAGGCAACTAACAATGTTTAGCTTTTCTTTATCAATTTAAACTTTGCATCAAAGTAGGTTGTCTAGATATGCAACAATGTGAGCAACCTATATGATGCAACAACAATAAGAACACAAGCAAGCTAAGGATACAACACAAAAAGCTTGCACAAGTAAAGGCACGAGATAACCAAGAGTGGAGCCGGTGAAGACGAGGATGTGTTACCGAAGTTCCTTCCTTTTGACGGGAAGTACGTCTCCATTGGAGCGGTGTGGAGGCACAATCCTCCCCAAGAAGCCACTAGGGCCACCGAATTCTCCTCACGCCCTCGCACAATGTGATATGCCGTGATTCCACTATTGCTGCCCTTGGAGGTGGCGACCGGACCTTTACAAACAAGGTTGGGCTCTCTCCACAACCGAATTGGAGGCTCCCAACGAAACCACGGAGCTTCACCACAATGGAATATGGCTCCGAGGTGACCTCAACCGTCTAGGGTGCTCAAACACCCAAGAGTAACAAGATCCGCAAGGGATGAGTGGGGGGATCAAATTTCTCTTGGTGGAAGTGTAGATCTGGGTCTTCTCAACCAATCCCTAGAAAATCAACAAGTTTGATTGGGTAGGGAGAGAGATCGGGCGAAAATGAGCTTTGGAGCAGCAATGGAGCTTGGGGGTGTCGGTGTCAAAACCGGCGGATCTCGGGTAGGGGGTCCCGAACTGTGCGTCTAGGCCGGATGGTAATAGGAGGCAATGGACACGAAGTTTTACCCAGTTTCGGGCCCTCTTGATGGAGGTAAAACCCTACGTCCTGCTTGATTAATATTGATGATATGGGTAGTACAAGAGTAGATCTACCACGAGATCGGAGAGGCTAAACCCTAGAAGCTAGCCTATGGTATGATTGTTGTTTTGTATGTTGTCCTACGGACTAAAACCCTCCTGTTTATATAGACACCGGAGAGGGTTAGGGTTACACAAAGTCGGTTACAATGGTAGGAGATCTACATATCCGTATCGCCAAGCTTGCCTTCCACGCCAAGGAAAGTCCCTTCCGGACACGGGACGAAGTCTTCAATCTTGTATCTTCATAGTCCAGGAGTCTGGCTGAAGGTATAGTCTGGCCATCCGGACACCCCCTAATCCAGGACTTCCTCAGTAGCCCCTGAACCAGGCTTCAATGACGACGAGTCTGGCGCGCAGATTGTCTTCGGCATTGCAAGGCGGGTTCCTCCTCCAAGTACTTCATAGAAGATTTTGAACACAAAGATAGTGTCCGGCTCTGCAAAATAAGTTTCCACATATTGCCATAGAGAGAATAATATTTACACAAATCTAATCTGCTGACGTATTCCGTAGTGTGACACACCACGGCCAAGTCTTTATTCGAATCGTTTTATTATCCCACCTCGGCATGTCATGCGAGGCGGTTTCCTTGGCACGTCTTGTCAAAGCAGAGATCGTGTCCCCTTATTCCGAGATTCTCATCAATACGGGCGTGGGTAACCCAACCGCGCCATTGATTACGGCGCTTGGGGATAAGCGAGTTTTACCAGGCTGGTGGGGACACATAGTTGCGTCCACCCATATAAGGGGATAAGGATCCACCTTTTCACCTACGCCTTCTTCCTCCTTTGCCTATCCATTCTTGCGCACTCGAGCTCCAGCGCCCAAGTCCGCACTCCCCACCTCAACCTTCTCCAGCCATGTCCGGAGTGGGAGGCAAGTGGATGGTCTCCTCCGTCACGGAGGGACACATCAAAAGACTAAGGAAGGCCGGATACTTGTCTAACGACATTGCGCACCGGCTTCCTGAAGAGGGGCAGCTCATCCCCACCCCTAGGCCCCATGAGAGGGTGGTGTTCCTCCCCCATTTCCTCCACGGACTGGGCTTCCCTCTCCACCCATTTGTCCGGGGGCTCATGTTCTACTATGGCTTGGATTTCCACGATCTGGCCCCGAACTTCGTCCTCAACATCTCGGCGTTTATCGTCGTGTGCGAGGCTTTTCTCCGCATCCGCCCCCATTTCGGTCTATGGCTCAAGACTTTCAATGTCAAGCCGAAGGTGGTGCGCGGCAACCAGGCGAAGTGCGGAGGCGCCATGGTGGGCAAGATGCCCAACGTCTTATGGCTCGAGGGCTCCTTTGTGAAGACCCTAAAGGGGTGGCAATCGGGGTGGTTTTACATCACCGAGCCGCGCGACCCTGAATGGGTCGCAGCCCCCGAGTTCCGATCCGGACCCCCTACGCGGCTCACCTCCTGGAAGGAGACGGGCCTGTCGTGGGGTAAAAAAGGAGAGCTGACCGGACTCCAAACATGTGTCCAAACCCTGGTGGACAAGAAGCTCAAACTTGTCAACGTAGTCCAGGTTATGCTCATCCGCCGGATCCTCCCGTGTCAACAACGGGCTTTCAACCCGTGGGAGTTCGACCCGGCGCAGCACCGAACTCTGAGCAGGCTCTTCGACACGACGTATGAAGATGCTTGGAAGGTGCTTTTCAAGGGCGCCGAGGCCCCCGCATCCGCTACCGAGGATCGCGGATTCAGTACGCAGCGTCACGCTCATGCGGTAAGCTGTTTTTACCTTTTACAGGGTATCAGTTTTTCATAGTTTGACTCCATGCGGGATCTAAGCTCCCTTACCTTTGACAGGATTGGCAGGAGACGTCTGGACAGATCAACTGTCTGGCTCCCTTGCCCGAAGGCCCAGCGGACGCTCGTTTGGCGAAGCTGCTGGTTCCGGCACCCCATGTGGTACCGGAGAAGAAGGCCAAGAAGAAGGCCACGGGGACTCGAAAGAGTGCCCGGCGCCTGGAGGTGTCGGATCCCTCATCCGACGACTCCAAAACGCACTCCTCCCATGAAGACGAGGAGGAGGAAGAAGAGACCCCTCCCCCTCCAGCGGGGGAAGGGAAGATAAGGAAGGCCGCCCCAACTGGGGAAGCCGAAGGGTCCAAGAAGGGGAAAACCCTTCCTCCGGACTACTCCACCGACGCCGACGACAGCAGAGAGGAGTGGCCGCTCAGGGCCAAGCCCCTGGCTAAATCGTAAGTATCAGGATACCAGAGTAATTCATAGTATTCCTTTATTGCACAGCTTTCCCTTATGTCGAATATGTTTATGCAGCCCACCCAAAGACCGGCTCGACGCGTCGTTGAGCGTTTCACTGGACTCGTCGGATGTGAATTCACTTCCGACGGCTTCCTCCCCCCGCCCTACGAACGACACCGAAGTGTTGTCCCAACAGGTTCCAAGCCGGGAGGAGGTGGTCCTGGAGGCGCGGCAAGGCGACCTCCCGGACTCCAGGAGTAAAGGGGATGAAACCCCCCAGGGCTCCAAGTTCGGCCCTAGGCCGGACACCGCTCCGGAACCTTCAAAGGTTCCAGAGTCCGGCGGACGACCTCCTTCCAAGAGGAGCAAGCCCACCGTGCCGGTGACCCCCGTCCAACCAGAGGCGCCGGACAATCTGTTGGAGGTGCTCAAAGGCGCCTCCATCGACGAGGAGCACCGCACCATTATGAGTGCGGTGGTCCAGAAGGTTCAGTTCACCAAGAGCGGACTGAGTGAAGCTTGTACTAGCCTTTTAACAGGCTTTGAGGTAAGTAAAGAATGTGTAAATAATATTACTGTTGGGTTTCGTAGTAATTTCAACGGTTTTCCTACGCACACGCAAGATCATGGTGATGCACAGCAACGAGAGGGGAGAGTGTTGTCTACGTACCCACGCAGACCGACTGCGGAAGCGTTAACACAACATAGAGGAAGTAGTCGTACGTCTTCACGATCCGACCGATCCAAGCACCGTTACTCCGGCACCTCCGAGTTCTTAGCACACGTACAGCTCGATGACGATCCCCGGGCTCCGATCCAGCAAAGCGTCGGGGAGGAGTTTCGTCAGCACGACGGCGTGGTGACGATCTTGATGTTCTACCGACGCAGGGCTTCGCCTAAGCACTACAACGATATGACCGGGGTGGAATATGGTGGCAGGGGGCACTGCACACGGCTAAGGAACGATCTCAAGGATTAACTTGTGTGTCTAGAGGTGCCCCTTGCCTCCGTATATAAAGGAGCCAAGGGGAAGGGGGCCGCCGGCCAAGAGGAGGGCGCAGGAGGAGTCCTACTCCTACCGGGAGTAGGACTCCCCCCCCCCCCCAATCCTAGTTGAACTAGGATTCCCCGAGGGGGAAAGAGAGAGAGGGGGGCCGGCCACCTCTCCTAGTCCTAATAGGACTAGGGGAGGGGGGAGGCGCGCGGCCACCTTGGGCTGCCCCTTTCTCCTTTCCACTAAAGCCCATTAAGGCCCATATGGCTCCCGGGGGGTTCCGGTAACCTCCCAGTACTCCGGTAAAATCCCGATTTCACCCAGAACACTTCCGATGTCCAAATATAGGCTTCCAATATATCATTCTTTATGTCTCGACCATTTCGAGACTCCTCGTCATGTCCGAGATCACATCCGGGACTCCGAACTAACTTCGGTACATCAAAATGCATAAACTCATAATAACTGTCATCGTAACGTTAAGCGTGCGGACCCTATGGTTCGAGAACAATGTAGACATGACCGAGACACGTATCCGGTCAATAACCAATAGCGGGACCTGGATGCCCATATTGGCTCCTACATATTCTACGAAGATCTTTATCGGTCAGACCGCATAACAACATACGTTGTTCCCTTTGTCATCGGTATGTTACTTGCCCGAGATTCGATCGTCGGTATCCAATACCTAGTTCAATCTCGTTTACCGGAAAGTCTCTTTACTCGTTCTGTAATACATCATCCCGCAAATAACTCATTAGTTGCAATGCTTGCAAGGCTTATGTGATGTGCATTACCGAGAGGGCCCAGAGATACCTCTCCGACAATCGGAGTGACAAATCCTATTCTCGAAATACGCCAACCCAACATCTACCATTGGAGACACCTGTAGAGCTCCTTTATAATCACCCATTTACGTTGTGACGTTTGGTAGCACACAAAGTGTTCCTCCGGCAAACGGGAGTTGCATAATCTCATAGTCATAGGAACATGTATAAGTCATGAAGAAAGCAATAGCAATATACTAAACGATCGGGTGCTAAGCTAATGGAATGGGTCATGTCAATCAGATCATTCAACTAATGATGTGACCTCGTTAATCAAATAACAACTCTTTGTTCATGGTTAGGAAACATAACCATCTTTGATTAATGAGCTAGTCAAGTAGAGGCATACTAGTGACACTCTGTTTGTCTATGTATTCACACATGTATTATGTTTCCGGTTAATACAATTCTAGCATGAATAATAAACATTTATCATGATATAAGGAAATAAATAATAACTTTATTATTGCCTCTAGGGCATATTTCCTTCAATTACCGCATAGACAGTAGCCCCTGATGCTCTGTTTGGCGTTCGGGAAGAAGAGCCGAATAGAGGATCCAAATGAAATTCGTAGGAGTCTAACAAAAAGGAGTCAATATGCGTATGCAGGCTTCTCTGCTGGCGTCCGATGTACTGACTGCGGAAGTGGACACGCTAAAGCAGAACCTCGAGCAGTCCGAGCAAGAGCTCGGGCGTGCCAAGAAGCAGCTCGAGGAGAAGGAAGGTAAGAAAGACCTTGTTTTAAATATATATAAAAAAGTGCAATTGCAAAAAATGACAGGATCATCGTGGCTATTGTAGGGGCCACGTCTGAGGTGGCGAGCCTTAAGAAAGCGCTGGTCGAGGCCGAGAAGAGGGTGGCCACGGAGCGCACCAAGCGGGAGAAGTATGAGGCTGAGGTTGGCAAGGTGCGGCAAGAGCTCCATGCTCTCATGGAAAAACATGAGAGTTTGGAGCTTGACTCAAAGACGCGGGCGTCCGAGCTCGTGGTGGCTATTGAAAATGCCAAGTCTGCCAAGGGCTGAATCCCAGAAGACCCTCCAGGAGTTGGATGAGGTGAAAAAGATAGCGGCGGGTAAGGCATTCTTTATGCAAAGCAAACACATAAACGTCAGTTACTTGTTACTTACCTGAATCCGGAGCTCTCCAGGAGCATTCACAGATCTTCCCCGTAGCGTGTCCGATGCCGCCGCATTCTATCGAGTCGAGGAGGGCAGCTCGACGGAGAAGGTGTTCTGGTCTCGGTATGCTGAGGCCGGACACCCCGTGCCCCTGGGCGACCAGCTGAAGCAACTGGTCGAGCTCCACAAGGCGGCCGAACAGGCCATGAAGGGCCTCATAGTTCAGCTATGGCCTGGAGAGGCTCTGCCTGGGAGCTATTTCGGGCTGGTGCGGCGGCTGGTGGGGGCCTGTCCAAGGCTCGAAGTAATCAAGCGCTCTGAAGGTGCCCGTAGGGCCCTTGCCCGTGCTAAGGTGCACTGGGGCAAGCTGGATGTTGAGAAGCTTCTGAAGGACGGGCCACCGTCGGGGAAGGAGCATCACAAGCCTGAGAATTATTATAAGGATGTTCTGAAGGGTGCCTGCCTTATGGCGGATGAGTGTTCCAGGGATGTAATTTTTGAGTAAAACTCGCTCGTTTTGTCCTGTGCACTGAAAACTTGTTCATATGCGCTAAGCAATGCTGTTGGAATTTAAAATATTACCTTCTGTGCGGCTGTTTATCAATTCTGAGAGATGGCGAGTCGTCGGCTTCTGCCCCCGTGCCGCTAGTGCTGGGGTGTTCGGAGATAAACCTGAGCGCTCTTTTTCCCATGTTTGGGTCCTTCGAGGGAGGCACTCAGCACAACGAACAAGGCAATCGGACTATAATGCTTGAACACTCTCACTTAGCCATAGAATTCTATAATTTTAAATTTCGGCGAAGCTCCTGGTATTCGGAAGACCGAGTCCGGGGCGCTATCCACGCCTTGGCCGGACAGAGCCGACTCCTCGCTCTAAGCGGCATAAGTCTTTAAGGACTCGAAAAACCTCTTGAACAGCGACCAGCTCTCGCTTCATCATGACAGTCAGTTTTAGCTTTCTCTACTGAGGTGCTCGACCCAGCTCAACTGGGGCACAATCGTAGTAGTTCTCCTAGTGCTACCTTAGCCGATATAGCGGAACGTAAGGCACCAAAACATAGGAGCCGGGAAAACCCAACTATTGACCCAAGACATGATTCGGAGCCGATGCATATAATGCTATAAGTTCGGGGTGCCGCACTTGTTAAAGTGTTCGGACTTCTCACACCATATTGAGGGGTACTGAAGCCCCTGGCGTATTTTGGCCGTACCAAAGTGTACGGGTGCAACATGTCGTCAAGGAACATATATTTGTAAAAAAAGAGTAATGCAAAAATAGATAGAAGCTATGCATTGTTTATAAAAAGGGCTGCGATCAAAGCAGAACGATACAAATAATGCGATAAGCAAAAGGTTGGACTATTTTAACATGTCCGTTCCAGGGGCAGGTTGCGGAATGGTATGCGAAATAGGTATACTGCTCGTGATAGAGACCACCTGGGAGTTCTGTAATGCGGCATGGCTTGTCTGCTTCCCTGGTTCTTGCATCGTTTGTGCGGCAATTGAACTGCCGAACAGGCCTTCCGAAGAGTGGAGTCCTGAAAGTAAGAGAAAATTAAAAAATCGGCAGCCCCTGGTGTGGTTTAAGCCATGTTTCGGGCGTGCCGTGATGGTGCCCCTCCCCCTGTACCCATGGTATTTCTAGAGCGTAGTTATGTACGCGAAGTACTGGTGTCACATTTTTGCGAGGGCTGGGGTTGGGGCCGCATTGCTATGCCTGCTCGGAACGTGCTAGGCGGTCTTGTTGTAGGTTACTCCGGGCGCGCTTGACGGTGTCCGGACGTTTAATGGCCGGACTGGAGAACTGCCTGGAGAGGCTGCTTTGTACTTCCGCTGCAAGGGCCGCCGTGTGCTCCTCCGTTCGAAGGGAGTGTTCGGTGTTTCCATTGACCGTAATTACTCCTCGAGGGCCTGGCATCTTGAGCTTAAGGTATGCGTAGTGCGATACCACACTGAACTTGGCGAATGCGGTTCGTCCGAGCAGTGTGTGATAGCCACTGCGGAATGGGACTATGTCGAAGATTAACTCCTCGCTTCGGAAATTATCCGGAGATCCGAAGACCACTTCAAGTGTGACTGAGCCTATACAGTTGGCCTCTACACCTAGTATTACGCCTTTAAAGGTCGTTTTGGTGGGCTTAATCCTCGAGGGATCTATGCCCATTTTCCGCATTGTATCCTGGTAAAGCAGGTTCAGGCTACTGCCGCCGTCCATAAGGACTCTAGTGAGATGAAATCCGTCAATAATTGGGTCTAGAACTAATGCGGCGAATCCGCCATGACGGGTGCTAGTGGGATGGTCCCTTCGATCAAAGGTGATCGAGCAGGAGGACCATGGGTTGAACTTTGGGGCGACTGGCTCTATCACGTATACGTCCCTTAACGCGCGCTTCCGCTCCCTCTTGGGGATGTGCGTTGCGTATATCATGTTCACCGTCCGCACTTGTGGGGGAAATCCCTTCTGTCCACTATTGTTCGGCGGCCGGGGCTCTTCGTCGTCATCGCTATGTAGCCCCTTGTCTGTATTTTCGGCATGTAACTTGCCTGCCTACTTGAACACCCAACAATCCCTGTTGGTGTGATTGGCCGGCTTTTCGGGGGTGCCATGTATCTGGCACAAGCGGTCGAGTATTCGATCCAAACTGGACGGGCCCCTAGGATTTCTTTTGAATGGCTTTTTCCACTGACCGGATTTATAGCCTCTGAATCCGGCATTAACTGCCGTATCCTCAGCATTGTCGCCGTTAGTGCGGCGCTTCTGCTTGTTGCGACGCGACCTGCCACTACTGTCCCTGGTATCCGAATTACCAGGGTTCTTGGTCATATTGTTGCGATGAGCAAGCCAACTGTCTTCTCCCGTGCAAAAGCGGTTCATGAGTGTCGTGGGTGCTGCCATAGATTTCGGCTTTTCCTGTCCAAGGTGCCGGGCAAGCCACTTGTCACGGATATTGTGTTTGAAGGCTGCTAGGGCCTCAGCGTCCGGACAATCGACTATTTGATTTTTCTTTGTTAGGAACCGTGTCCAGAATTACCTGGCCGATTCCTCTGGCTGCTGAATTACGTGGCTTAGGTCATCGGCGTCTGGTGGTCGCACATAAGTGCCCTGGAAATTGTCGAGGAATGCGGCTTCCAGGTCCTCCCAATAACCGATTGATCCTGCTGGCAAGCTATTAAGCCAGTGTCGAGCTGGTCCTTTAAGCTTGAGTGGGAGGTATTTGATGGCGTGGAGATCATCGCCACGGGCCATGTGGATATGAAGGAGATAATCCTCGATCCATACCGCAGGATCTGTTGTGCCATCATATGATTCGATGTTTATGGGTTTGAAACCCTCAGGGATTTGATGATCCATTACTTCGTCTGTGAAGCATAGTGGGTGTGCGGTGCCTCTGTACTGGGCTATATCACGATGTAGCTCCAATGAGCTTTGTCTACTGTTTTCGTCCCTACCGGATTTGTGTCCGGCGTGACGGTTACCGTCTCGAGTCATGGGGCGCCCACGTGATCCGTAGATCGATCTTGTTTGCCTTGCCTTGTCCTCCAACATATCTCGCAGGTCTGGCGCATTTTCCCATGCCTTGGTACGGGGTGCGGCTTGAGTGGAGGGCCGAGAGGCCTCTCTGTC
Source organism: Triticum aestivum (assembly GCF_018294505.1). NCBI lineage: Eukaryota > Viridiplantae > Streptophyta > Magnoliopsida > Poales > Poaceae > Triticum > Triticum aestivum. The sequence continues at coordinate 16,734,252 of NC_057812.1, forward strand.
GCGGCCACGAGGTGGCCGGTCGGTCGTATCAAGTGCTGGTGATGTAGGTTTAAGTGCTTCCTCCTCTAATCGGGGTAGCAACCTGCGCTTTGGGTAGCTCTTGGAGGGGCGTTCGAGTTTATGCTCTTCGGCCACAAGGACTTCAGTCCATCTGTCGACTAGCAAATCTTGATCAGCTCTAAGTTGTTGCTGTTTTTTCTTGAGGCTTCTTGCCGTGGCCATAAGCCTGCGTTGAAAATGCTCTTGTTCAGCGGGATCCTCTGGCACGACGAATTCGTCGTCGTCGAGGCTTGCCTCGTCTTCGGAGGGAGGCGTATAATTATCATCCTCGACCTCTCTGTCTGCCGCTCTCTCATGAGGGCTGGCTTCTCCATCCTCTTGTGCTGAATCTTGCTGGAGGGGATTCTCTTCGGAATTCTCTGGAGTATTATTATCTCCCGTGCTGGAATCACCGTATTTGCTTTGGCGGGATTTTGAGCGGCGCCGCTGGCGCCGGCGCTTAGGCTGTTTCTTGGAGGGGTCATCCTCCGATGTTCCATCGCCATCTCCTTCTTTTGGGGTGTCCACCATGTATATGTCATACGACGAGGTGGCTTTACAGGGCCTAATAGGCGCTGGTTCTTCATCGTCTCCTGCATCGGTGTCCATACCGTCGATGTCTTCGGAGTCGAAGTCGAGCATGTCGGTTAAATCGTCGACAGTGGCTACAAAGTGGGTGGTGGGTGGGCCTTGAATTTATTCATTGTCCGTATCCCAACCTTGCTGGTCGTAGTCCGGCCAGGGCTCTCCTAATAAAGAGAGAGACTTTAGTGTCTTCAGAATATCGCCGAAAGGCGAGTGCTGAAAGATGTCCGCGGCAGTAAACTCCATGATCGGCGCCCAATCGGATTCGATCGGCAGGGGCGCGGAGGGTTCGGAGTCCGGAGGGGGGCCGGCTCCTTGGAGTCACGAGTCTCGCGGAGTGCGGGGCTGGTGTTCGGCTCGATCACCGTTGAGATCACAGCCCCCGAAGCGGCGTCCAACCACCCATCCTCGATTGGCACAGTTGGCTCCGAATTAAGGGTCGAAGCCGATGCGAGTGCGGCCTCCAGGGCACCGTTCGGCGACAGAGCTAGATCATGCTCGTCGTGACAGTGCGGCGCGCTCGGCAGTGGCTCGAATCCATCGAGGATCAAGTGCCCGCGGATGTCGGTCGTGTAGTTTAAACTTCCAAATCTGGCCTGACGGCCAGGGGCATAGCTTTCGATCTGCTCCAGATGGCTAAGTGAATTGGCCCGCAGTGCAAAGCCGCCGAAGACGAAGATCTGTTCGGGGAGGAAGGTCTCACCCTGGACTGCATCGCTATTGATGATTGTAGGAGCCATCAAGCCTCACGGCGACGACACAAAGGAACTCTCAATGAAAGGACCAATGTCGGTATCAAAACCGACGGATCTCGGGTAGGGGGTCCCGAACTGTGCGTCTAGGTCGGATGGTAACAGGAGGCAAGGGACACAAAGTTTTACCCAGGTTCGGGCCCTCTTGATGGAGGTAAAACCCTACGTCCTGCTTGATTAATATTGATCATATGGGTAGTACAAGAGTAGATCTACCATGAGATCGGAGAGGCTAAACCCTAGAAGCTAGCCTATGGTATGATTGTTGTTTTGTATGTTGTCCTACGGACTAAAACCCTCTGGTTTGTATAGACACCAGAGAGGGTTAGGGTTACACAAAGTCGGTTACAATGGTAGGAGATGTACATATCCGTATCGCCAAGCTTGCCTTCCACGCCAAGGAAAGTCCCTTCTGGACACGGGACGAAGTCTTCAATCTTGTATCTTCATAGTCCAGGAGTCCGGCTGAAGGTATACTCCCGCCATCCGGACACCCCCTAATCCAGGACTCCCTCAGGGGGAAAGAGGTAACTCCACTTGGAGAAGAAGACCTTCTTTTATAAGGGGGGAAGACAAACCAACCGTTATCCTCGCTCAGCCCCACACAGGGCGGTACTACCACAGGGGTGGGTGGTACTACTGTTGTGGCTAGCGGTACTACCGTTCCACCTCGCGGTACTGCCGCGCAGAAGGACGGGAGCGGGAAGCAGAGCAGGACCTGGACCCAGGGCGGTACTACCGCGGTGGTAAGAACGGTACTACCGCCCTACTGCCGCAGCTAGTGCCGCAAAACCCGACACGAAAGGAGAAACCTCGAGTCGAGGTGGTAGGAGCACGGAGCCATAATGGTACTACGGCTGAGAGCTCCAAGCGGTACTACCATTGGGGTTCGCGGTACTGCTGCTTGTAGCTCTCGAGCGGTACTACCGCTTGGGTTCGCGGTACTACCGCTGGGACCAGACCACAGGGAGAAGGCAGCAAGGGAGCCTTCAACGAAACGGAAAAGCTCAGAGGGTGCACAAGGGATGTGTACATGTTGATTCCACCCTAGCCTCACCAATGCGGACCCCCTCTTAATAGTACGGCTTTCCTACGACTCAAAACCACCGAAAAGAAACGTAAACAAACGCCATCTTCAACAGTCTTTGAGGGGTACAAAAAATGCCTTGTGCCTAGTGATGAAACGTCTGAAATACTCAAGGCACATGATTAGTCCGCAAAAGCATTGTCATCAATCACCAAAACACCTTAGGGATAAATATGCCTTTACAATCTCCCCCTTTTTGGTGGATTGATGGCAATACGGGATTTGCACAAAGGGGAAAATATAGGGCATAAGAAAACCCCTCATCTCTAAAATATAGACGGGCTCCCCCTAGATGTGTGTTATCTAGATAAGTGCTTTGGACTGCATGGCGCACATACTAGGATCAACACTCCCCCTATATTTTATAGACAATGCATATCTTGCAACAATAAGGCTAACAATAAGCAAGATAGTTCCATGCCAATATTCTACAACTTTCATATACTTTTGGCAACTTTTTATACTATTCTTGGGACTAACATATTGATCCAGTGCCCAGTGTCAGTTCCTGTTTGTTGCATGTTTTTTGTTTCACAGAATATCCATATCAAACAGAGTCCAAATGGGATAAAAACTGACGGAGATTTTTTGGAATATATATGATTTTTAGGAAGAAAATCCACGCGAGACGGTGCCCGAGGGAGGCACGAGGCAGGGGGGGTGCGCCCCACCCCCCTGGGCGCGCCCCTGACCCTCGTGGCGACCCCATAAGGCGGTTGGTTCCCTTCTTTCACCACAAGAAAGCTAATATCTGGATAGAGATCGTGTTAAAATTTCATCCCAATCGGAGTTACGGATCTCTGGGAATATAAAAAACGGTGAAAGGGCAGAATCTGGGAACACAGAAACAGAGAGAGACAGAGAGACAGATGCAATCTCGGAGGGGCTCTCGCCCCTCCCACACCATAGAGGCCAAGGACCAGAGTGGAAACCCTTCTCCCATCTAGGGAGGAGGTCAAGGAAGAAGAAGACGAAGGGGGCCCCTCTCCCCTTCTCTTCCGGTGGCGCAGGAACGCTGCCATGGCCATCATCATCACCGCAATCTTCACCAACAACTTCACCGCCATCATCACCAACTCTTCCCCCCTCTATGCAGTGGTGTAACCTCTCTCTTACCCGCTGTAATCTCTACTTAAACATGGTGCTCAACGCTATATATTATTTCCAAATGACGTATGGCTATCCTATGACGTTTGAGTAGATCCGTTTTGTCCTATGGGCTATTTGATGATCAAGATTGGTTTGAGTTGCATGTTTTATTATTGGTGTTGTCCTATGGTGCTCTCTGTGTCGCACAAGCATGAGGGATCCCCGCTATAGGGTGTTGCAATATGTTCATGATTCGCTTATAGTGGGTTGCGTAAGTGACTGAAACACAAACCCGAATAAGGGGGTTGTTGCATATGGGATAAAGAGGACTTGATACTTTAATGCTATGGTTGGGTTTTACCTTAATGATCTTTAGTAGTTGCGGATGCTTGCTAGAGTTCCAATCATAAGTGCATATGATCCAAGTAGAGAAAGTATGTTAGCTTATGCCTCTCCCTCATATAAAATTGCAATAATGATTACCGGTCTAGTTATCGATTGCCTAGGGACAAATAACTTTCTCGTAACAAAAAGCTCTTTACTAAAACTAACTTAGTTGTTTCTTTATCTAAACAGCCCCTACTTTTTAGTTACGCGCTCTTTATTATCTTGCAAACTTATCCAAAAACACCTACAAAGTACTTCTAGTTTCATACTTGTTCTAGGTAAAGCGAACGTTAAGCGTGAATAGAGTTGTATCGGTGGTCGATAGAACTTGAGGGAATATTTGTTCTACCTTTAGCTCCTCGTTGGGTTCGACACTCTTACTTATCAAAAGAGGCTACAATTTATCCCCTATACTTGTGGGTCATCAAGACCTTTTTCTGGCGCTGTTGCCGGGGAGCAATAGTGTGGGGTGAATATTCTCGTGTGTGCTTGTTTGCTTTATCACTAAGTAATTTTTATTTGTTGTTCTTAGTTGTTCTTTATCTTTAGTTATGGATATGGAACACGAAATACCAAAAAAATTAGGTGTACTTGCTGCTCATGGAGATGAGGAACCTCCTAAAACCCTCGATGCTCGTTATGTGATAGATATTATGTACTACTTTGATAATCCAGAGAAAACCCCATTCAATTTGGTAATGGGAGACACGTTGGATCAACGTGAATACTTTAGGGATTATCGCTTGACTCAAAAAGGGAAACTATTATGGGATCAAATTTATATGTTGTATTGGTATGCTAGGCAACTATGCTTGAGATATGATTATACTTGTTGCTCTAGGATGAAGTCTCCACACCTTCCCTTTTCATGCAAATTTAATGATGATAAAACCTTGGCATCTTATGCTAGTGGTATATATGATTACTATGATGTGGAACAAATAGAAGAATTTGTTGCTTTTATGGGTGCTTATGAAATTGAATCTTTGTTTAAAGAGTGTGAAAATTTTGATGATTCAGTTTATAGACCTGAAAATTTAGCTATCCTTAAATATTGTTATGAGAATTATGCTTCTAATGCATATGTTAAACCATATATCGAGGTCTCCTCCATTGTCCAAGAAGAGACTAATATTTTGCAGGAGTCTATGGAAGAAGAAATTGATGAAACTGTGAGCTCATTGGATGAAAAAGATGATGAGGAGAGTGATGAACAAAAGGAGGAAGAGAGGATTAGCTACCCGTGCCCACCTTCTAATGAGAGTAACTCTTCAACTCATACATTGTTTAATTTCCCTTTGTGCTTACCGAAGGATGATTGTTATGATCTCGTTGATTCTCTTGAAATATCCCCTTTTGATGATGCTTGCTATGCTTGTGGCCAAGATGCCAGTATGAATTATGCTTATGGAGATGAACTTGCTATAGTTCCTTATGTTAAACATGAAATTGTTGCTATTGCACCCACGCATGATAGTCCTATTATCTTTTTGAATTCTCCCGACTACACTATATCGGAGAAGCATACCTTATTAAGGATTATATTGATGGGTTGCGTTTTACTATTACACATGATAATTTTGATGAATATAATATGCATGTGCTTGCTTCTCCTACTTACAATTATTATGAGAGAGGAACTATATCTTCACCTCTCTATGTTTCCAATACGATAAAATTGCAAGAAACTGTTTATACTATGCATTGGCCTTTACTTTGTGTACATGAATTGTTCTTTTATGACATGCCGATGCATACGAAGAGAGCTAGACTTCGTCATTGCTTGATTTATGTTACTTTGTGCTCACTACTAAATTACAAATCATTGTTAATTAAAATTGGCTTTGATATACCTTGGGATTCAGGTGGATCCATTACTTGAGCACTATATGCCTAGCTTAATGGCTTTAAAGAAAGCGCTACCAGGGAGACAAACCGGATGTTTTAGAGAGTCATTTATTTCTGTTGTGTGCTTTTATATAGTTTAAAAATAAAAATAGTGTGCCAAGATTTGCCTTTAGGATGTTTACTTTGCTTGTTGGTTTGTATGGTGCAGGACAGAAACTTTGGCTGTAGTGCGCGATTTTACATTTTTTACTGGAATGTCAAATAGTTCTGAAACTTTTTGCACTGTATTTCTATACAAATTTTTTATTTTTCCTAGTTTTTGTAGAATTTTTGGAGTACCATAGGTATGGTGAATGTTCAGATTATTACAGACTGTTCTGTTTTAGACAGATTCTGTTTTTGATGCATAGTTTGCTTGTTTTGATGAAACTATCGATTTATATCAGTGGATTAAGCCATGGAAAAGTTATATTACAGTAGCTAAAATTCAAAAACAAAATATTAATTGGTTTTCAACAGTACTTATAGTAGTGATTTGCTTTATTATACTAACGGATCTTACCGAGTTTTCTGTTGAAGTTTTGTGTGGATGAAGTGTTCGATGATCGAGAAGGTCTCGATGTGAGAAGAAGGAAGAGAGGCAAGAGATAAAGCTTGGGGATGCCCGAGGCACCCCAAGTAAATATTCAAGGAGACTCAAGTGTCTAAGCTTGGGGATGCCCCGGAAGGCATCCCCTCTTTCTTCAACAAGTATCGGTATGTTTTCGGATTCGTTTCGTTCATGCGATATGTGCAATCTTGGAGCGTCTTTTGCATTTAGTTTTCACTTTTCTTTTATGCACCATGCTGGTATGAGATAGTCCTTGGTTGATTTATAGAATTCTCATTGCACTTCACTTATATCTTTTGAGTATGGCTTTATAGAATGCTTCATGTGCTTCACTTATATCATTTGAAGTTTGGATAGCTTGTTTCTCTTTACATAGAAAACCACCATTTGTAGAATGCTCTTTTGCTTCATTTATATTTGTTAGACCGTGGGCATATCTTTTGTAGAAAGAATTAAACTCTATTGCTTCACTTATATCTATTTAGAGAGATGACAGGAATTGGTCATTCACATGGTCAGTCATAAAATCCTACATAAAACTTGTAGATCACTAAATATGATATGTTTGATTCCTTGCAATAGTTTTGCGATATAAAGATGGTGATATTAGAGTCATGCTAGTGTGTAGTTGTGGATTAGTAGAAATACTTGTGTTGAGGTTTGTGATTCCCGTAGCATGCACGTATGGTGAACCGTTATGTGATGAAGTCGGAGCATGATTTATTTATTGATTGTCTTCCTTATGAGTGGCGGTCGGGGACGAGCACGATGGTCTTTTCCTACCAATCTATCCCCCTAGGAGCATGCGCGTAGTATTTTGTTTCGATAGATAATAGACTTTTGCAATAAGTATGTGAGTTCTTTATGACTAATGTTGAGTCCATGGATTATATGCACTCTCACCCTTCCACCATTGCTAGCCTCTCTAGTACCGCGCAACTTTCGCTGGTACCATAAACCCACCATATACCTTCCTCAAAACAGCCACCATACCTACCTATCATGGCATTTCCATAGCCATTCCGAGATATATTTCCACACAACTTCCATCATCATCATATACATGACTTGAGCATCATTGTCATATTGCTTTGCCTGATCGTAAGATAGCTAGCATGATGTTTTCATGGCTTGTCCTTTTTTGATGTCATTGCTACTCTAGATCATTGCACATCCCGGTACACCGCCAGAGGCATTCATATAGAGTCATATCTTTGTTCTAGTATCGAGTTGTAATATTGAGTTGTAAGTAAATAAAAGTGTGATGATCATCATTATTAGAGCATTGTCCCAGTGAGGAAAGGATGATGGAGACTATGATTCCCCCACAAGTCGGGATGAGACTCCGGACGAAAAAACTAATAAAAAATAAAAAAAATAAAAAAAGAGAAAGGCCATAAAAAAGAAGGCCTAAAAAATGAGAGAAAAAGAGAGAAGGGACAATGCTACTATCCTTCTTCCACACTCGTGCTTCAAAGTAGCACCATGTTCTTCATATAGAGAGTCTCTTGAGTTATCACTTTCATATACTAGTGGGAATTTTCATTATAGAACTTGGCTTGTATATTTCGATGGTGGGCTTCCTCAGATGCCCGAGGTCTTCATGAGCAAGCAAGTTGGATGCACACCCACTTAGTTTTCAGTCTGAGCTTTCATACACTTATAGCTCTTAGTGCATCCGTTGCATAGCAATCCCTACTCACTCACATTGATATCTATTGATGGGCATCTCCATAGCCCGTTGATACGCCTAGTTGATGTGAGACTATCTTCTCCTTTTTGTCTTCTCCGCAACCACCGTTCTATTCCACCTATAGTGCTATGTCCATGGCTCACACTCATGTATTGCGTGAAGTTGAAAAGGTTTGAGAACGTCAAAAGTATGAAACAATTGCTTGGCTTGTCATCGGGGTTGTGCATGATTTGAATATTTTGTGTGGTGAAGATGGAGCATAGCCAGACTATATGATTTTGTAGGGATAACTTTCTTTGGCCATGTTATTTTGAAAAGACATGATTGCTTTATTAGTATGCTTGAAGTATTATTCTTTATGTCAAATGATAGACTATTGCTTTGAATCACTCATGTCTTAATATTCATACCATGATTAGATATGTGATCAAGATTATGCTAGGTAGCATTCCACATCAAAAATTTATCTTTTTTATCATTTACCTACTCGAGGACGAGCAGGAATTAAGCTTGCGGATGCTGATATGTCCCTGTCGTATCTATAATTTTTTATTGTTCCATGCCAATATTCTACAACTTTCATATACTTTTGGAAAGTTTTATACTATTTTTGGGACTAACATATTGATCCAGTGCCCAACGCCAGTTCCTGTTTGTTGCATGTTTTTTGTTTCACAGAATATCCATATCAAACGGAGTCCAAACGGGATAAAAACTGACGGAGATTTTTTTGGAATATATATGATTTTTGGGAAGAAAAATCCACGCGAGACGGTGCCCGAGGGAGGCACGAGGCAGGGGGCGCGCCCCACCCCCCTGGGCGCGCCCCTGACCCTCGTGGCCACCCCATAAGGCGGTTGGTGTCCTTCTTTCACCGCAAGAAAGCTAATATCCAGATAGAGATCGTGTTAAAATTTCAGCCCAATCAGAGCTACGGATCTCCGGGAATATAAGAAACGGTGAAAGTGCAGAATCTGGGAACGTAGAAACAGAGAGAGACGGAGAGACAGATCCAATCTCGGAGGGGCTCTCACCCCTCCCACGCCATGGAGGCCAAGGACTAGAGGGGAAACCCTTCTTCCATCTAGGGAGGAGGTCAAGGAAGAAGAATACGAAGGGGCCCCCTCTCCCCGTGGCCATCATCATCACCGCAATCTTCACCAACAACTTCACCGCCATCATCACCAACTCTTCCCCCCCCCCTCTATGCAGTGGCGTAACCTCTCTCTTACCCGTTGTAATCTCTACTTAAACATGGTGCTCAATGCTATATATTATTTCCCAATGATGTATGGCTATCCTATGATGTTTGAGTATATCCGTTTTGTCCTATGGGCTATTTGATGATCAAGATTGGTTTGAGTTGCATGTTTTATTATTGGTGTTGTCCTATGGTGGTCTCCGTGTCGCGCAAGCATGAGGGATCCCCATTGTAGGGTGTTGCAATACGTTCATGATTCGCTTATAGTGGGTTGCGTGAGTGACTGAAACACAAACCCGAGTAAGGGGGTTGTTGTGTATGGGATAAAGAGGACTTGATACTTTAATGTTATGGTTGGATTTTACCTTAATGATCTTTAGTAGTTGCGGACGCTTGCTAGTGTTCCAATCATAAGTGCATATGATCCAAGTAGAGAAAGTGTGTTAGCTTATGCATCTCCCTCATATAAAATTGCAATAATGATTACCGGTCTAGTTATCGATTGCCTGGGGACAAATAACTTTCTTGTAACAAAAAGCTCTTTACTAAAACTAACTTAGTTGTGTCTTTATCTAAACAGCCCCTACTATTTATTTACGCGCTCTTTATTATCTTGCAAACTTATCCAACAACACCTACAAAGTACTTCTAGTTTCATACTTGTTCTAGGTAAAGCGAACGTCAAGCGTGCATAGAGTTGTATCGGTGGTCGATAGAACTTGAGGGAATATTTGTTCTACTTTTAGCTCCTCGTTGGGTTCGACACTCTTACTTATCGAAAGAGGCTACGATTGATCCCCTATACTTGTGGGTTATCACATATCCAAGTTGCCAATGCGAGGGAAGAGGGTCTCCCTGAAGATGTGATGGAGAATATCCAGAAATGCTGGCAGCTCATAGGACTCCTTCTGAGTCACTGGGTTAATCTTCAAGGTACAGTATGGCCAGAGAGCTTGCTTGTGAGTGGAAGTTGCATTGTGATGAGGGTGAAAGCCAATTGGGTTCTCAAGACCTTGATCCTCAACTTCAAGAAGCTCCATGAAGGCCTTCCACTTGACAGAAAGCATCCTGCCATTTGTCATCCAAGTCAGAGTCCTGTCCTCATTTGTTCCAAGATGGACGGTGGCATAAAACTGAGCCACCAAATCTGCATCAAAGTCCTTGTTGAACTACATGATCCTGAGGATGTTCAACTGAGAGCACATATGAAGAGCCTCCCTAAAGTAGTCAGGATCCTTCTCCACAAAGGCAACGTCGATGGAGCAAACATCAACAAAAAGATTCTTCTTGTCTTTGATCACATCAAAGTAGATGCCATACTGAAAAAGGTTTCAGAACGAGCGGTTGACCAAGGCGGGTTCTTGAGCGACCTCATAGGGGTTGCGCCGACGCTTCTCCCAGAATTCCTTGGTAGACATATCTGTCATAGACTTGGTCCTTGGCTTAGGCTTGGACGCACTCATCTTCTTCATTTGAGGCAGAGGCGGGACACTTGATGAGGCCGCCGTTGTCTCAGTGGTGCGATAGCGCTTGGAAGTTGCACGCCCGGGGTTGACACGGCGCGCATGCTACTCAGAAGGACCATCACCTGGAACCAAACACACGGACACACGGAACAACCAGAAAGAACGAGCATAAGCCACCAAACACAGCAAAAGAGATCAGAAAAATGATAGGAACAGAAAGGAATTGGGCAAACAGCGGTAGTACCGCGATCCATAAGCGGCAGTACCGCCCTAGCGGTAGTACCGCTCCACTGGGAGCGGTAGTACAGCTCAAGACGGGGAAACGGCGGTTCCCTACTGTCGTGGTCAAATCCGGCACTACCGGACTGCCAAATTCGAAAATACTCCTACCAATTATCAATCTCAAAAGTCTAGTCGCCTTCTCCAACCTACTCAAGCCTAGATTTAGCCAAAAATCGAGAGATGCAACCACTATTGCCCTTAAGACACTAGATCTGAGATCTAGACAAAAGGAGAGGAGGAACGGGGGCAATACCGGTATCCATGGCAAGAGGACGGGGTGGGGATCGACTCCACCGAAGGAAATGGAGAGGGACGGCCCGGAGACGGCGGCCCGCCGGAGCCCTCCCGCGGTGAGTCGATATTGGAGAGATGAAGAAGAACGAGGGGGCGGTGCGAATGGGTATGGGGGAGACAAAACCTCCCCCTGCCCCGACATAACCCCCTGGTCCCGCCCCTCAATGGTAGTACCGCTCGGGTGGGCGGTAGTACTGCTTATCAACATAAGCGATAGTACCGTGCACCACCAGCGGCAATACCGCCCAGCAAGACCCAACGACTAGACACCACACGACTAGCTCAAAAGAAGGGAAAAACAAAAGGCAAGAAGAGGGAACCAAAACACAGCAACGAGAACACTAGCAAGAGGAAAAGAAACACACACCTCTTCAAGAGAGGGCGGTGGCCGAGGCCACCTATGTATGAGTCAAGAGGTATGGCGCCGCGAAAATTTTAACCTTGGTCCCATGACCAAAACTCTTCTTTGAAGCACAAGTACCATCAAAATGGCTAATGTGAAAGACTTGATCAATTTATGCATAATGGGGGGGAGGGAGAGCTCATTGAGAGAACAACACTCCCCCTATGTCCATGCCTACACCTAAACAAGACAACAAGTTGTATGGTGGGGTGCGCAAGGGTTCAAGTCACATTGCTCGAATCAATGATATTTAGCTCATGCCTTAACTCGTGAAATCTTGCTTCATCCAAAGGCTTCGTGAAAATATCTGCAAGGTTATCATGAGTGTTGACATAGTTTAGCTCGATCTCCCCTCGCCTAATGTGATCCCGGATGAAGTGATACCGAATCTCAATATGCTTCGTCTTGAAATGTTGAACCGGGTTGAGAGAAATTTTGATGGCACTTTCATTGTCACACCAAAGAGGCACTTTGTCGCAAATGACACCATAATCCTTTAAAGTTTGCCTCATCCAAAGAAGTTGTGCACAACAACTACCGGCGGCCACATACTCCGCCTCGGTGGACGAGAGAGACACACAACTTTGCTTCTTGGAAGACCAACTCACCAAAGAGCAACCAAGAAATTGGCATCCTCCGGAAGTGGACTTCCTATCCACTTTTTCTCCCGCCCAATCGGAGTCCGAATAACCTACAAGCTTGAACTTTGCTCCTCTTGGGTACCATAAGCCAAAGCTTGGGGTATGAGCCAAATATCGAAAGATTCGCTTGACCGCCACAAAGTGGATTTCCTTAGGTGCGGATTGAAACCGTGCACAAATTCCCACACTCAACATGATATCCGGTCTAGATGCACAAAGGTAAAGCAAGGAGCCAATCATGGAGCGATATACCTTTTGATCCACCGCTTTACCATTGGGATCTAAGTCAAGTTGGCATTTGACAGGCATTGGAGTGGAAGCCAGCTTGACATCACTGAGCTTGAATCTCTTGAGCATGTATTGAGTGTATTTGGATTGGTTGATGAAGGTTCCTTCTCTCCGTTGCTTGACTTTGAACCCGAGAAAGAACTTCAATTCTCCCATCATGGACATCTTAAACTTGGAGGTCATGAGTGCGGTAAATTCCTCATTGAAAGCTTTGTTAGGGGAACCAAAGATAATATCATCAACATATAGTTGGCACAAAAACAACTCCCCTTTGACCTTCTTGGTAAAAAGAGTGGGGTCGATTTTCCCAATTTCAAAACCGCGATCTTGCAACAACTCGGTAAGGTGGTCATACCACGCACGTGGGGATTGCTTAAGGCCATAGAGTGCCTTATCGAGTTGGTACACATGATCGGGAAAATAGGGATCCTCGAACCCGGGGGGTTGCTTGACATACACCAACTCATTAATGGGACCATTAAGAAAAGCACTCTTCACATCCATTTGTTGCAACTTAAAGTTATGATGAGAAGCCTAAGCAATCAACATGTGAATGGATTCAAGGCGAGCAACAGGAGCAAAGGTTTCACCGTAGTCGATACCCTCGACTTGGGAGTAGCCTTGTGCTATGCTACCTCTTGAGCACTTGCGTTGGTTTTCCCTTGAAGAGGAAAGGGTGGTGCAGCAAAGTAGCATAAGTATTTCCCTCAGTTTTTGAGAACCAAGGTATCAATCCAGTAGGAAGCTACGCGCGAGTCCCTTGCACCTACACAAAGCAAATAAATCCTCGCAACCAACGCGATAAGGGGTTGTCAATCCCTACACGGTCACTTACGAGAGTGAGATCTGATAGATATGATAAGATAATATTTTTGGTATTTTTATGATAAAAATGCAAAGTAAAATAAAAGCAATGAAAACAACTAAGTATTGGAAGATTAATATGATGAAGATAGACCCGGGGGCCATAGGTTTCACTAGTGACTTCTCTCAAGAGCATAAGTATTTTACGGTGGGTGAACAAATTACTGTTGAGCAATTGACAGAAGTGAGCATAGTTATGAGAATATCTAGGTATGATCATGTATATAGGCATCACGTCCGAGACAAGTAGACCGACTCCTGCCTACATCTACTACTATTACTCCACACATCAGCCACTATCCAGCATGCATCTAGAGTATTAAGTTCAAGAGAATAGAGTAATGCTTTAAGCAAGATGACATGATGTAGAGGGATAAACTCATGCAATATGATGAAAACCCCATCTTGTTATCCTCGATGGCAACAATACAATATGTGCCTTGCTGCCCCTACTGTCACTGGGAAAGGACACCGCAAGATTGAACCCAAAGCTAAGCACTTCTCCCATTGCAAGAAAGATCAATCTAGTAGGCCAAACCAAACTGATAATTCAAAGAGGCTTGCAAAGATAACCAATCATACATAAAAGAATTCAGAGAAGATTCAAATATTGTTCATAGATAAACTTGATCATAAACCCAAAATTCATCAGTCTCAACAAACACACCGCAAAAGAAGATTACGTCGAATAGATCTCCACAAGAGAGGGGGAGAACTTTGTATTGAGATCCAAAAAGAGAGAAGAAGCCATCTAGCTAATAACTATGGACCCGTAGGTCTAAGGTAAACTACTCACACTTCATCGGAGAGGCCATGGTGTTGATGTAGAAGCCCTCCGTGATCGATGCCTCCTCCGGTGGAGCTCCGGAATAGGCCCCAAGATGGGATCTCGTGGATACAGAAAGTTACGGCGGTGGAATTAGGGTTTTGGCTCCGTATCTAGTCGTTTGGGGGTACGTAGGTATATATAGGAGGAAGAAGTACGTCGGTGGAGCAACAAGGGGCCCACGAGGGTGGAGGGCGCGCCTGGGGGGGTAGGCGCGCCCCTACCTCGTGGCCTCCCTGTTGGTTGCTTGATGTAGGGTCCAAGTCTCCTAGATCTTGTTCGTTCCAAAAATCACGTTCCCGAAGGTTTCATTCCATTTGGACTCCGTTTGATATTCCTTTTCTTCGAAACCCTAAAATAGGCAAAAAAACAGCAATTCTGGGTTGGGCCTCCGGTTAATAGGTTAGTCCCAAAAATAATATAAAAGTGGATAATAAAGCCCAATAATGTCCAAAAATGTAGACAATATAGCATGGAGCAATCAAAAGTTATAGATACGTTGGAGATGTATCATGCTACCAACCGAGCCTTGTTGCGGATGATAATTCCATGAGCGTCTTGCTTGTTCTTGAATATCCACTTGGTTCCAATGACATTGTGGTTCCCCGTTGGCCTTGGCACCAACCTCCACACCTTGTTGTACTCGAAGTTGTTGAGTTCTTCATGCATGGCATTGAGCCAATCCGGATCTTCGAGCGCCTCATAGACCTTTTGGGGTTCAACACAAGAGACAAACACGTGATGCTCACAATAGTTTGCCAATTGTCTACGAGTGCTTACCCCCTTTCGAATGCTTCCAAGTACATTTGGCCCTTGGTTGGGAGCTTGGAAGCGATCTTGGCGGCAAGACACTCCAATTCCTCCTCAGGGGTGAGTTGAGGAGCGGTGACTTGATCATCATGGGCGCCGTCTTGAGCTTGTTCTTGATCTTGAGCTTGCTCTTGATCTTGAACTTGCTTGGAGGAGAGAACTTGACCTTGGGCATCACTTGGTGATTCAACACCGTCTTGAGATTGATCTTGCCCTTGGTCTTGTTCATGATGTTGAGGTCCTTCACTTTGTTCTTCGGAAGCGTGTGGGCTTTGGTTTGGTGATGGCTCCACTTGAGTGGAGCATTGTCCTTCTCCTTCGGCCACAAGGGGTTCCTCAATGGGTAGGATAAAGCCAACTCCCATTCTTCTCATGGCTTGGGGAGGAATTTCATCACCTACATCACAAGTGCCACTTTGCTCCACTTGGGAGCCGTTATTCTCATCAAACTCCACATTACACGTCTCCTCAATGAGTCCCGTGGACTTATTGAGGACACGGTAAGCATGAGAGTTGGTAGCATGACCAACAAATATGCCTTCATAAGCTCTAGCCTCAAATTTAGACAAACGAACACCTTTCTTGAGAATGAAACACTTACACCCGAACACCCGGAAGTACTTGAGGTTGGGCTTGTTACCGGTGAGTATCTCATAAGGAGTCTTGTTCAAGCCCTTACAGAGGTAGAGCCGATTGGATGCATGACAAGCGGTGTTGATGGCTTCGGCCCAAAAGTTGTATGGAGACTTGAACTCCGCCATCATGGTCCTTGCCGCATCCATCAACGTCCGATTCTTCCTCTCCGTTACGCCATTTTGTTGAGGGGTGTATGGTGTGGAATATTGATGCTTGATCCCCTCATCACTAAGGAACTCATCCAAGGTGTAGTTCTTGAACTCGGTGCCATTATCTCTTCTTATTGTCAAGATCTTTGCATTGTGTTGTCGTTGGGCTTCATTTGCAAAGTCAATGACGGTTTGTTGGGTCTCGCTCTTCCTCATAAATAAGTATACCCAAGTGTATCTTGAATAATCGTCCACAATCACCAAGCAATACTTTCTACCCCCAAGACTATCAAAGGATGGAGGCCCAAAGAGATCCAAGTGAAGGAGCTCCAAAGGCCTCTTCGAGTAGATGATAGTCGTGGGAGGGTGAGCCTTTTCATGAAGCTTTCCTTCTATACAAGAACTGCAAGCACGATCTTTAGCAAAACTAACATTTGTTAGTCCCCGGGCATGGTCCCCCTTGAGAAGACTTTGCAAAGATCTCATATTGACATGGGCTAAACGGCGATGCCAAAGCCATCCCACGTCAACTTTAGCCATTAGGCATGTCGCAGTCTTAGTGGGTCGCTCCAAAAAGTTAATCACATAGAGACCGTTCTCGACATACCCAACAAAGGCTACTTTAAGAGTCTTGCTCCACAAGAGGTCCACGGTATCAACATCAAAGAAAGTGGCAAAGCCCATGAGTGCAAGTTGACGAACAGAAAGTAAATTGTATGCAAGGGACTCAACAAGCATGACCTTCTCGATCGTGAGATCATGAGAAATGACAACCTTGCCAAGCCCTAATACCTTGGAGGACGAGGCATCACCCCACTCGACATTGGTGGGCATAGATGGAATCTTGTGAACATCCACCACCAAATCCTTGCTTCCAGTCATATGATTAGTGGCTCCACTATCGAGCAACCATGATCCCCCACCGGAAGGAAACACCTACAAGAGATCAATGCTTGGTTTTAGGTACCCATTTAGTAATGGGTCCTTTGATGTTAGTAACAAGGGTCTTAGGAACCCAAATAGACCATTCAATGTACTCATAAGGAGAGCCAACAAATTTGGCATAAACATGTCCATCACTAGCACGGCACAACACATAAGAAGGGTTAAAGTCGTCGGCTTGGTTGGGAAGGGAAGTGTTGCCCTTCTTGGCATCACCACCCTTCACGGTGTTCTTCTTCTTATCCTTAGTAGCACCCTCTCCCTCCTTCACAAAGGTTTGCTTGAGAGGGGGAGGTCGTTTGGCCTTGTCATTCTTCTTCTTGTTCTTAGACTTGGGTGCGTACCCAATCCCTTCCTTGGCCACAACTCCCTTTTGATTGCTCAAAAGGTCGTTGAGGTTTTTCTTGCCTTGTATGCAAGAAACAAGGCCTTTCTCAAGTCGCTCCTTCAACTTAGCATTCTCCTCAACAAGATGCACATGCTCACAACATGGGTTAGTAGCATTTGCATTATCGATTAACACCATATGAGGAAATGTGGCTTTCTCCTTGATTAGCTTTACTTGAAGTTGATCATGAGACTCTTTGAGGCTAGCATGAGTACCCTTCAAGACCTTGTGAGCCTTGTCAAGTAGGTCAAACTCCTCTTTGAGTCTAGCAAGATAAACCCCAAGCTTGGCCTTCTCGGAGTTTAGCACACGAGAAACAACAATAGCATGATCAAGATCTTTCTTTAACTTAGCATGATCATCGTTGTGTGACTCCTCAAGAGCCAAACGAAGACCACGCTCTTTCTCAAGAGCATTGGAAAGATCCAAAATCTCATCGGCATAGTCACGACTATGCCCCTCCATATTAGGGATGGTATCTTCGTGAGCCTCGATCATGTCATTGGCTTCACCAAGTTGTTCCAAGAGAGCAATGAAGTGCTTCTTGGATTTACCCTTGAGTTTGCCCATAAAGGACTCAAACTCATTCTCCTCCACACTAGATCCATCATGTTCATCAATGCAGTCTGTCAGACAAGGATTATTAATGATGGTAGTTTTGATGTTGGGGGTTACCTTGTTGGTGGCTTTAGCCATGAGGCACTTGTCGGTGATGCTCTCATTGGGTGAGTCGAAGAGTGACACTCGTGGAGTTGTCGCAATGGCAATGGAGGCCGTGGCAACCAACTCACCATCCTCATCATCATCATCGTCCTCATTGTACTCTTCTTGTACCACCAACCCTTGGGAGGAGTCTTCTTGGTGAAGTTGCTCTTGTTTGGGAAAGACTTGGCTTTGTCCTTTCGGATGAGCTTGCCACCATTGTCTTCCCTCTTCTCATACGGGCACTCCGCAACAAAATGGCTCACATTGCCACAATTATAGCAAGTCCTCACACGTTGCTTGCCCTTCGTGCCACTTGAGTTGTTCTTGTTGAAGTTGGGCCTTGAGTTTTTCCTTGCTCCAAAATTGCCTTGAAGCAAGAGCCATGTGTTCATGATAGGCATACTTTGTATCTTCGGGGTTTCTCTCCTCTTCTTCTTCGTCGTCCTCTTCTTCCACACTAACCTTGGCTTTTAATGCAAGGTTGGGCTTCTTTGCTCTTTGAGAACGTAGCACCGCATTGTCGGCGGTCTTGTCCAAGATGCTCATGGCCACAAACTCATCCAACACTTCACTTGAGGACAAGGTGTGGAAGTCTGGCCTTTGATGAATGACGGAGGACATGGCCTTGTGGTAAGGCATCATTGCCTTGAGGAATTTGCGCTTGATCCAATTGTCATCCGTGTCCTTGCTCCCATGATCTCAGAGTGAGACTGCGAGTTTGGTTACTCTCCGATAAAGCTCACGAGGTTCTTCATCTTCTTTCATTGCAAACTCATCGGCTTCAACTTGCACCACTTCATAGTTGGAGCATTGAATGCTTGCGCTCCCTTGTAGAGGGAAACAACTTGATGCCATGCATCTTTGGCCATGGCGAAGGGCCGGAGATGAGGAAGATCTTCGGGTGGAATTGCATCTTGGATGATGAACAGAGCATTCTCGTTGAATTGATTATCTGCGGCTTCTCTAGGAGTGAAGTTGCTTCAGTCATGCGGATAGAAACCTTCTTCAATGATTCTCCAAAGATTAGTATTCACATGATTTAAATGGCGCTTAAAGCGATAGACCCAAGAATCAAAGCCCTCATTTTTCACATTCTTGGGGGGAGGACCGGCATGATTCAAATGAGTGGAAGGAATCGGTCCACCATAAACAAGTGGAGGTTCCACATGGGCAAAGATGTCGGTGCCATTTTTACCACTAGAAGAAGGAACTTGATCACTAGTAGCTTCTCCCTTGTCAGAGTTAGCATCCGTCACCTTGTTAGTGGGATCACCCACTCTCAACGGTACGGTGGATAGTTTAAGTCCTTCTATGAATTTATTAAACATGCTTTCAACCTCGGTCGTCATGGAGGTTTTCAATGTGTCCAAGGCCACATTGAATTCCTCACGAGAGACCGCGCTTCCCCCATCGGCCGTAGACGAGATCAGATTCACACTGGAGTGCTCCTCCACACTGTCTACGGTGTCAACCATACTCTTCGGACGACAAAGTCCTTAATAAAGAGACGAGGCTCTGATACCAATTAAAAGGATCGATATAGTTGACTAGAGGGGGGTGAATAGGCAACTAACAATTTTTTAGCTTTTCTTTACCAATTTAAACTTTGCATCAAAGTAGGTTGTCTAGATATGCAACGAGGTGAGCAACCTATATGATGCAACAACAATAAGAACACAAGCTAGCTAAGGATACAACACAAAAAGCTTGCACAAGTAAAGGCAGGAGATAACCAAGAGTGGAGCCAGTGAAGACGAGGATGTGTTACCGAAGTTCCTCCCTTTTGAGGGGAAGTACGTCTCCGTTGGAGCGGTGTGGAGGCACAATGCTTCCCCAGAAGCCACTAGGGTCACCGTATTCTCCTCACGCCCTCGCACAATGCGAGATGCCGTGATTCCACTATTGGTGCCCTTGGAGGCGGCAAATGGACCTTTACAGATAAGGTTGGGGCTCTCTCCACAACCGAATTGGAGGCTCCCAACAAAACCACGGTGCTTCACCACAATGGAATATGGCTCCGAGGTGACCTCAACCGTCTAGGGTGCTCAAACACCCAAGAGTAACAAGATCCGCAAGGGATGAGTGGGGGAATCAAATTTCTCTTGGTGGAAGTGTAGATCTGGGCCTTCTCAACCAATCCCTAGAAAATCAACAACTTTGATTGGGTAGGGAGAGAGATCGGGCGAAAATGAGCTTTGGAGCAACAATGGAGCTTGGGGAAAAGAGGTAAGTCCACTTAGAGAAGAAGACCTCCTTTTATAAGGGGGCAAGACAAACCAACCGTTATCCTTGCTCAGCCCCGCACAGGGCGGTACTACCGCAGGGGTGGCGGTACTACTGTTGTGGCCAGCGGTACTACCGTTCCACCTCGCGGTACTGCCGCGCAGAAGGACGGGAGCGGGAAGCGGAGCAAGACCTGGACCCAGGGCGGTACTACCGCAGTGGTAAGAACGGTACTACCGCCCCTACTGCCGCAGCTAGTGCCGCAAAACCCGATATGAAAGGAGAAACCTCGAGTCGAGGCGATAGGAGCACGGAGCCGCAGCGGTACTATGACTGGGAGCTCCAAGCGGTACTACCGCTCGGGTTCGCGGTACTGCCGCTTGTAGCTCTCGAGCGATACTACCGTTGGGGTTCGCGGTACTACCGCTGGGACCAGACCACAGGGAGAAGGCAGCAAGGGAGCCTTCAAAGAAACGGAAAAGCTCAGAGGGTGCACAAGGGATGTGTACGTGTTGATTCCACCCTAGCCTCACCAATGCGGACCCCCTCTTAATAGTATGGCTTTCCTACGACTCAAAACCACCGAAAAGAAACGTAGACAAACGTTGTCTTCAACAGTCTTCGAGGGGGACAAAAACCATCTTGTGCCTAGTGATGAAACATCTGAAATACTCAAGGCACACGATTAGTCCGCAAAAGTATTGTCATCAATCACCAAAACACCTTAGGGATAAATATGCCCTTACAAACTCATAGTCCACCTATTTCTAACCCTTGCTTTCGCACAGAGTGCATATGTGCC
>NC_057812.1:16755561-16814320 GCF_018294505.1 Triticum aestivum
AGCAGAAAACCAGGAAAACTAAAAAACAAAAGAAGAAAAACTCTCGTGATGGATGTGTCCTGCACGACACATGCCGGCGGTTTTATTACGGCGCATGATGACTGCTTGAAGCACCACTTGGCGATCGTGTGCTCTCACAACACAAAGAAGTGCCCCATATGGGGAACACTTGATTAGTTGCTCCCAGAAACATGGGAGCACCTACACGACGCATTAAGCGGCAAACAGTCGGCCTCCCGCAGGGGGGGAGGCTTGAAGCTCATGGCGCATTGTAGCAGCTTGGCTACTTTATCTTGCCCAACTGCTATAGCGGTGGTTTTTTTAAGTTTCTTTTTGTTTTCATCAGTTTCTCGGAAAATGTGGATTTCTAGTCATGAGTTTTTTTTCGAAATTTCCGAACATTTCTTTGAAACGTGAATATTTGAAATTTTTAATATGATTTTTGAAAAAGAAAAAATGTATTGAAATTGCAAATGTATTTTTAAAATTGTGCACAATTGTTTAAAATTTCAAACTATTAATGGAAAAAGATCTTTTTGAACCTTTTTTACATGCACATTTTTTAATTCTGAAATTTTAGAAAAATACAAAAAATAATAGTTCACAAACCTGTTTTTAAAAAATCAAAAAAAAACTATTTCTAAAAGAGCAAACACTTCTTAATTTTTGAACCACTGAAGGAAAAAATTCCATGAATAAAACAACGAAAAAGTGGATAAAAAAGAAAAGGCAAACCGGAACCTTTTAGAGGCCTCCCCGGATCGAAAACCTTCTAGAAGGTTCCTAAAACTGGGACTGTTAGAAGCCTATAATTTCACGGTTTTTTTAGGGGCTAATTTTTGCGTTAAATGGGCGATGCGTCCACATAGGATTTACTATCGCGTCCAAAATAGTTGGACTGGGCCGGGCCGACATTACAACCGGAAGAGTTAAAAAATGTTGAAAAGAAAAAACCCAGATCTGCGCCGTACTGCTGTACAGGCCCCTCTGCTCTGAGAGAGATGGAAGAAACGGCGGCGCGCATGGAGGAGCAGCCGCGGGAGATGGACGCGCATCCTCCTTCCTCGGCGCCGGCGGCCGCTTCTTCGTCCTCGTCCTCGTCCTCGTCGCCGACGTAATACCCCCAAGCCCTACCTTGTCCTGTATTTCTGGTTAATTTCGTTCGCGGAAAGAGTAGACAGATTTCAGGGCGCAAAGTTCTTTCTGCATCCCATCCTTTTCCGTTCACCTATATCTTCCGTAAGATATTAAGCATACTGTACCTCCATATGGAACTGAATTTGGTTGATATAACTATGGCAAAGATTGATTCTGCTCATTGTCAGAGGAAAACAATCCAGATTGAAACTATCCCTGCTTCAGATCTCCAACATCGCAGGTGAAGAACAGAGGGTGCCACTGATTTGCCATGCCTGTATCAATGTGCTAGGAGAATCATGTTTCCCTTGGCTGTCATTTTTTTGGCTGATTTAGTTTGACAACTAGGTGCTGTCAGTCAGCATCAAGCACTCGGCACCTGCCAGATATTATTAGTTTGAGAAACAGGTGACTGTGGTGTGCTGCAGTTCAGTAGGCCCAAAGATTTATATGAAACTTCAGCAACCTATATCTACCGCGTATAGCTTCTCTATAGAACTGAAATTCAGTGCCCTCGTCGATGCTGATCTTATTCTGAGTTTCTCAGGGGTAACAACTCAGTATAATCTGTATCTTTGTTTAGCTCAGGTCATGTTTCCTAGAATCTTGGTGGCTCCTGTTCTTTTTCATACAATTATATCTAGCTTCGCATGCCTAACCTTTTGTCCTGAATTTGTTGTGTCGAACAGGGAAAGCGCCGCCATGCTAATCAGGGCTAAGAGAACCTGCTATGCCTCTGCTTCCTCTGTCTTTGCCGCATCCAGGCCACGAGGATGGGCAGAGCTCCGCGAAGATTTGCTCCAATGTGTCGTCGCTCTCCTCGGCTCCTCCGCGACCTCCTCGCCTTCGGTGCCACCTGTCGTCCTTGGCGTGATCTCTTCTCGGTATGCACGTGCTCTTTGCAGCCTCTCCTCCTACACCCGAGTGCCGACAGCAAACTATCTCCCCAGTTTAACCGCTGGACGACCTTGCAAGGATGCACGTGGAGATTGGCTGATCCTGCTGCCGCCTCATCCTATCCCAGTTTGCTTTCCTTGAGTGACCTCAGAGGCATGTTCTTTCTTCGCTACTCCTACGGCCACCTCATCTTCTGCGACAATGATGGGTTCTACATTGTTAATACGTTCAGCGGCGCTAAGGTTATGCCTCCTTGCCTCAAGTCAGATCACTTCACCAGCATCAGCTATGCCACCTTGACAGCCCCTGTTGCATCCGATGACTCGCATCTCCTTGTTGGCAGTGGAGCCTATCTGTTCCAGTGGCGCATCGGGAGCGACTCTTGGTTGGAACACTATCCTAAAGTTAATTTTCTTAAGATTGAACAAGTCGTGGCCCTGAAGGGCAAAACATATGCACTAGGGTCTTTCGGGTCCTTCTGCATTGTACAATTCTTACCCAGTCTCTTAATTCAGAAGTTTGAAGTTATACTTGAGGAAGATAAAACCAAAGATCTTTATTGGACAAATAAAAAAACATGGCTTGTTGCGTGCGGTGACGTGCTTCTTTTGATCAAACTTGAGGCAGCAAGAAAGACATTCTCGGAGGTCATCCAGTTCAAGGCCTTCAAGCTTGAGTCGTTGGACGCCGCGACCAAGAAGGCGAGGTGGGTGAAGGAAGGCGAGATGGGTGAAGGTGGACAGGTTGGATAACTGGGCCATCTTTGTCAGCGCGGACGTGCGATGCGAGGCATTGCCATGCATGAACCCAGAGAGATGGGGAGGCAGAAGCAACCACATATACTTCCCAAGTTATCAGCCTGAACAGCCTTGGGCTGCAGTCCAACTATGGCAAAAACGTAACGACCGTTCAACACGTTCGCAGCTCGAGGACACTGGAAACCGGTACCGCAGATTGGAGTCAACCTGGGTCCTTCCCGGCATGTTTTCTCGATCTGGTCGGTGATGATCTTTGGGGCAATCGTGCATGCGTCTGGTAATTAGATTCTCATACAACTTCTGTGGGAGAATTCTACCATGTTGCAGTTGCAGGACGAGTAGTTGACTGAATGTTCTTGACTTGTTTTCCAAAGTTACTCAAACTCTGCTTTTGCTTGTGTGGTGATTACAAGGGACCCTTGTTATATTTCATTTCTCATCTACTAGAATTGTAGAGATTTTTTGTAATTGGGCCACTTGATAACATGGGCTAGGCCTGCAACTATCTTTCATACTAGACACCTAAGGTGTTCATCTGGCCTGGGGCTAGGCCCAAAATGCAAATTCATACTGCCTACCAGCTAGCATCTCTGCTCATTATTCATTCAGTAAGCTATAAGCCTACTATCATTCTTCATCTTTCCATACTACTAGAAACCTATACTGTTTATCCTTGTCTTTGTAAGATTTTACAGAACCATTTCGATCCTAATCCGCCATCGGAGATCAACCGTTGAACAACTATACAGATCTTCCATCTTTAAAAAAAATGTTTGTTTGGACAGATTTCCAAAAGCATTACTAGGAAACCACCCAAAATATCTCAAAGTAAAAAAATAAGAATCTACTAGCACATCTCTTTTTCCATGTGGATGCGATCACTTTGATGACCCCTTTATCCTTTAGGTCCAAAGAAAATATGCTAGTTGCCAATATGGAAAAACAGAACACACATATATACACCATGTTGATGTTTAACAATGACAGGAATAAAGACTGGTCTAGCTCATCACCATCATCTTTTTGTGCTTCCAAACCTTTTGCTTTCCCTGTCTAGCATGCCCCATCATTCGAATCCCCACAAGGCCTCAACATCTTGATGGCATCAAGGGAGAGAAAAAGACACACATCCACACCACAGGCATGGTGGGCACGGCGTCTATATGGGACTCATGTTAGACTTTAGGCTTTGAATCTTCTTGGCTTTGGGTGCCGATGAATCAATGCGACCGGCAGGTGCGGCACCCATGTCGCCATAGATTGGACAAGTTTCACAAACACCTTGATGAAAAAGGATTGGCAGACAACAATTTCTTCGAGTTTCTTGCACCAACTAGTATCCTGAAATTTTGATCTGCTTGGGAGAGGTGGGTGATTTACTCGTACTTCAATAGTATGTAGATATGTATATAGCTTCTCATCGTCATTCGGCCGCTGCGAAGTTCACTTCTTAATTTCTCTTGTGGTGGTAGATAAAAAGTTTTAGCTACCAGCATATGACATCCACTCAACATCTCTTTATGTAAATGTAAAGTAAATAAAGGAGCTACTTATCCGAATGAAAAGGCTTTTGGGGGGTCACATCTGGTGAGAAAACAATCCTTCCTAGACGGCAACAAGACAAACTTCACAACCGAATGGTTGGAAAACCTCCAAAGGGCCATAGAATTTGTGTTCCAATCCCCACACATGAAAAGGATATGTATGAGCAGTTGAAGACGGATCAGAATTTGGAACACACGAATAGATTTGACTTTGCGCAGCCTTGTCACCTCAGCTTTTTTTAATTTTCCTGTGTCAACTTTCTTATCTACAGAAGATATGGCTGCTGCTTGTGCTTGCATAATCTATCTTGGATCAGGTAAATGGATTTTTGCTGGGGATGTCATTCCCTCCTTTCTGTACATGATGACAGCGTTGACACTTGCAGTTCTAGACAAGAAGATGTCATGTGTACTTTCTCCTAGGACTATTCACATTGAAAGCATACAGGTTGTACAACAACCCTAAAAATTTCAACCATATTCATTTACTCCATTCCAACAAGTAATCATTACTGCAAGAGAAAACTTGGTATGCTACAGTCCAATAACTGGTCACAATCTGCAAGAAGTGGGAAAGAAGAACATATCAGTGCCTAGTATAATGATTTTGAATGACCACTATATTTTCTTCTAATTCCATGTGTTTTGAAATCATTATAGACACAATGAGATGGAATTATTCATCATGACAACTCCAATAACTAATACACATAAAAATTACTTTCTTGCACATCAGTGGTCAAAGTTTTACAAAACTGAAGCACATACTCTTAAACAGCATCCAAAAAAGAGCAGAGAGGGCAGCCCAACAACAAATGCTAGTGATAAAATAAGAAAAAGGAAAGAGCTGTTCTTGTTGATCCATGTAAAATTGCAACTTATAAAGAGCCGAGAGGGCAGCGCAACAACATGTTATTTTCCTGAATCTACGGCGTCACTGAATTCTTGAGACATACTCATGCTGCTTGTTAAGTATGTTGTGGTAGTAGTGGATCTACACCAACTTGGGCACTCGGAATTAGGGGCTTTGTGCTTTGTGGTCAGGTGTCCTGTCGGGTCCATATATGTCTGCATTATCCCCCAAATGCCGGCTGTCACGGGTGCACAGCCGTATGCATCAAGTGATCAAAGAAAATGCAGGCCATCTCCTTCACTTGGTTAGTGGTCGCAGCATCTTGAAAGCTAGGCTTGTTGAACGCTTTGCATATACTAGTACAACCTGACAACGCTTGTGGTTGGGGCCACTTAATTTAATTGGGTCGACGAAAGTACACGATTAACTCCTAGCTATGTCGATGTTCTAATCAACTTGATGAGAGGGAAGGGGTGCCGACTAATGAAAATTACTCGCTTCGTGTATTCGTGTGTATCGTGTTTTGACCACTTAAAATTCAGGCTTCGAACAGCAACTAGCTAGGTCAGCAATATGCGCATTGTGTTACGAAAAATCGGTACCGTTCGAAACACTGACAAACACATCTTATAGCAGTGATTTTTTTTCAAGCGTTACTTTCAAAACTGGGTACAGAGTACATATATGACAATAAAAGTCCATGCATGCATGAACAATGAAAATGCACTCTACACTCCCAAACACAGGGTGCACATATATTCAGATAAACGGGTCTCTGGATCAAAGGACGACTTGGTTAAAATCGGCATCCAAGACAGTGCATTGTGTTGTGCCCTTTTTTCTCCATCCCTTTTTGTTTTTCAACAATATAGAGGAGAAAATATGTCGAGCGATGAATAGGTCCTGCCACTAGTACGTACTACCACACTAATCAGTGAACGGGACAGCTTAGGATCTGGTGAGTGCGAATCTCAACTTGTTTTCTTTTTCTTTTTCCACTATAGTAGTACCTCTTTTCCTTTGTTGGGCGTTCAAAAAGAGTTGGCGCGCGCTCTTCGCTTTGATCCTGTTTTCTCCTTCTTTTCTCCGCTTCTCCTTTTTTTTCGTGGCGTTCAGCGCCACTTTGCGCCCTTTGTGCAGTACAATTAGCCTGATCTGATGAATCTCAAGTACATCATCATCGTAAAGTAATATCCGAGCAGGGCCAGCTCTTTGGGCGATTCAGACAAAGCCTTGACTGTACTTGCCATCATCCTTAAGAACTGTAGTACCAGCATAATCACTCTCTCATTAGCACGTAGTTGAGTGCACGGTAAAACCTGACGAAGACAAGACACGTGTCTTCCATTGGAATTGTATATGTCGTGCTACTACAAAATATCAAGTGTGCCCGTGCACGTACGGGGCCTCGAGGTTGAGGCCGCAGGCGGGCAGGAATCTTGCGAGTTGGAAGCGTGCGTGTGATTCTTGCTGGTACAATGTTGTGAATATATAAAAAAAAGGAGGGAAATGAGGCAGGTGCGGTTAGGTTGGGAACCTTGATTAAGAGCAAATTGATTACAAACCAACCAAGTGCTCCGGTCAACTCCCTTGCTCTACGTACCACCAAAAAATATCTCGAATCTTAACTACTACTGCGAGCACCAGCCATCTCTTTAATGCGAATCGAGGATTAACAACCAGTCCCCCCGTTCCAAATTACTCGTCGCAGAAATGGATGTATCTAGAACTAAAATACATGTGGATACATCCATACATGCGACAAGTAATTCGGAACGGAGGGAGTAGTAATAGGAGCGTTAGTAGATTAAGTAATGGTGGGAATTCAACTGCTACCGCTCCTAGGTTTTGTTGTGGAGCAGAGCAGGTAAGGTGGACAAGAGAAGACCCCGGGAGGGACAGACGTCAGTAGTAATAGCAGCAGCAGCAGTAGTTAAAACAGCTAAGCTAAGCTGCTGCTAATTGGTACCCATGGTAGTAGTTCAAACGGCTAGCTAATCACTCTCACACACGGACACACCTCTGTGCACTGCATATGAGTATATGACCGTTGGACCGGAGAGGGTGTACGTAACGGCTAGCTAGGTCCAAGAACCGTGGAGAGAGATTCGAAAGTGGTCAGGGGGGAAGAGAAGGGCTGAGCTATCGATGCATGCCCAGTTTCGGACAAAATTACTGTTCTGACCCTTAAGGCAAACTAAATCCCGATTTGACCTCGTTCCAAAAAAAATTTCGTTTCTGACCTTTTTCGGTGACGCCAAGGTCCCTGGCGTCTGGGTTACGAAGCAGACGCCACGGTCCCTGACGTCTGGCCCCTGGCCCGCACTGCCCGCCTGCCCGTTGACCTGCTGACGTGGCAAAGGGGCCAGACGCCAGGGTCCCTGGCGTCTGGCCCCGGTAAGTGGATAACCCCACCGGGAGAGTGTGTGGGTCCCACCCCACACACTTTCCCCAATCCAGCCCGAGCTTGAAGAAGAGCTGCTGCCTCCCCACTCTCTCTCACCCCTCAAGCTCCCCCTCAAATCCTCTCCAAAAGGTACATCCCTTAGGTGGATCTTTCCATCACTTTGTTGCTCTTGTTAATCTCTCCCAAATCATCCAATTATTTTTTGTTAAGTCTTGTCCTTTTGGTTGCATTTTATACATGTTGGTGGAACCCTAGTTCATGTTTTCTCCCCCTTATGTTAGTGTGAATGGCTTGGTTAACTTTGATAATATAGTGCTATGCATGGTGTGTAGTAGGAATATATGTTTGTTGAGTAGAAAGATTGGGGGTTAGGGTTAGTTAGTGATTAGGGTTAACTTTGCTTAGTGTGTTAATTAGTGATTAGTGATACTTTTGTGGACATCGCCAATAATTTAGTGTTGATATGATTTGGATATAATAAGATGTATTTGGATAAACACCAATTCTCATTGAGGTCTTAAATGCATTCATGTAATTTTTAGATGGAGAGACTTGTTAATGTTCATTACATTGACAAGGAGGCATTCTTGAGTAACAATGCCGACACGGGTGAGGAACCATTGGTTTTTGATAGAAGCCCTAGCTATGAGGATGTTGTTGCAAAAGTGAGACAAGTCTTGAAGTGGATGGACACCAATGTTGATGTTAAGTTAATAGGAAGGTATGATGTTGGAGTTGGAGCCAAATCTCGCTTGAAAAGTATGCCTATCACCTCGGATTTGCATTGGGATGTATACAAGGAAAAAGTATCCCAATCGGAAGACAAGTCACTTGAATTGTTTGCCACCACTGAATCTCCTCGGTTTACCTTTGATTTGAACCGGCATGTCTCTTCCCCAATGGATGACATGAGCGAGAGGACAATGGTGCCACTTGTTGAGCATAGGGTTGTGGTTGATGCCCCCAATGTTTATCCCCCACCATGTCCCCGTGTACCAACTATCAAAGCAAATGAGGTTGAGTTGTATGCCCCCAATGCTTCTAGCCAACCACCAACTAGCCAAGCAAATGAAGTTGAGGTGATTGCTAGTGACGGAGTAATTCAAGAGGATGAAGATGCTTATGATGACGACGAAGAGCAAGAGGAAGGGTTTCATGGCAATGATGTTGGTGACTTGGATGTGTACATAGCGCAAAAGGACATGGATCGTGACTTGCCTTTTAGGCGTCAATATGCGTATGACTCGGATGACGAGGGTCCAGTTGAACAGTTGGACGAGGATGGATTCACAAAGGAGGAGAACCAAATCCACTTTGAGCTGACGGGCTTACAAAAAAGAACTCACTTATTTAAAGATCTCGGCCTTGCCCATAAAGCTGTTGTTGATGGTGGAATGAGAATGACGGCGATTGAGCCAACACCATGCCCGGATCCAGGAGAACCAAGGGTGGAGAATGAGGACGAGAATGCTTATTTGAAGAAAGGATTGAAGTTTCTGAGCTTGCCTATGCTGAAGTTTTGGTTGGCTGACTATGCCATTCGAAACCATAGGCCAATTTATGTTGAGCACTCCGACATGAAATTGCGTTACACCGTGGTGTGTGAGCAAAAGGAATGCACATGGAAGGTTCGTGCAAGAAAGCTTAAAGAAACCGAAGAATGGGTGTTAACAAGTTGTGATACCACTCATAGATGCAAACCGCCATCGAAACGACTTAGAAAGACACACCGTCAACTCACATCTGAGTATCTTGGATACAAATGGATGAAAGACATAGCCTTTGATCCCACTGTGAAAGTGAGGTTTCTCATGCGGACGGTGAAAAAATAATTTGGTTATGAAGTCAAGTATGGGAAGGCATGGAAGGCAAAGGCAAATGCTATTAGGATGTTGTACGGTGGTTATGAAGAAGCATACAACCAGCTCCCAAGGTTGTTGGCCGCCATTGCACATAGGAACCCGGGCATGTTTCATGTGGTCGAGGATCACGAGGGAGTGTTCCACCGTGCCTTCTGGAGTTATGGACAATGTGTGGAGGCGTTTCAGCATTGTCGTCCGGTCTTGTCTATAGATGGCACGTTCTTGACCGGTAGATATAAGGGCACACTAATGGTAGTAATGGCGCACTCATCAAACGACAACGTGTTGCCATGTGCATTTGCTTTGGTGCCTTCCGAGCACCAAGACAACTGGGAGTGGTTCATGGGTCATGTTAGGCACAACGTGATTGGGGCTAGGGAGGTATGCATCATATCGGACCGACATCATGGCATACTCAAGGCAATGGACATTGTTATTCCAGGATTTCCAAAGCTTCACCACAGATGGTGCATGAGGCATTTCGTGGCCAACTTTTACCGGGCATGTAAGAGCAAGGAGCTCAGCAAAGACCTTACCCATGTATGTGTGGCCTTCACCACCCAAGGTTTCGATGCTCGGTACAACAAACTCTTTGCAGCGGTGAACGAAGGGGAAAAAGACTTCTTAACTAGGAATTTAAGTGAGAAGCACAAGTGGGCACGCGCTCATGACGATGGTGGTTGGCGATATGGCGACATGACGAGCAATCTCGTAGAATGTTTCAACAATGTGTTGAAGGGTGCTCGTGCTTTGCCGGTGACTGCAATAGTGGAGTACACCTTCTTCAAGCTTAATGAGTACTTTCAGAGGCATTCTGAAGAGACTGCAAAATGGATAGGTGAAAAAAAGGATTATCCGGAAAAGGTTGATGAATGGTTGCAGTTACAAGCAAGCAAGTCTTCACGACAACAAGTTATCGTATTCGATAGACTTGAAATGATCTATCAAATTGATGAGCCAGGTGGCACAACACGAGATGGTAGACAATATGGTGGTGCTGCATTCGAGGTGAAACTGAAGACTCGGTGGTGCCAGTGCGAGAGGCCTAGTAAGTATCATTGGCCATGCTCGCATTTGATAACGGCGGCGAAGGCGAGAAACATACATGTTAATGATGGAAAAACCCGTGAGGATGCAAGAGTTCCATGTGGAAGCTACTAGGTTGACATGGGCGCCAAGATTTCAACCTTTCTTGGACCAATCACAGTGGCCTGAGTACCATGGCCCTCATATTAGGCCAGACCCTCTTCTGAAGGTGGAGACGAAGGGTAGAAGGAGAACTAAGAGGTTCAGGGGTGATATGGATGACCTGGCTGGATACACTGGCATGAAACAATTTGGTAGCGGTCATTTCATGGAGGCTCCTGACATTATCAACTGTGGGGTGTGCGGTGAAGGGGGACACAATGAGCGGACATGCAAAAAAAATAAAACCAAAAAAAGAAAAACAAGTCGTGGAGGCGGCACCGATGGTGAAAGAGGTGGAAGAGGTGACGGTGGTGGTGGTCGAGGAAGAACGAGTGTCAGAGGTGGTAGTGGTGGTCGTAGAGGGAGCACAAGTGCTAGAGGTGCTAGTGTTCGTAGAGGGAGCACAAGTGCTAGAGGTGGTGGTCGAGCTAGCACAAGTGCTAGAGGTGGTGGTCGAGCAGGCACAAGTGCTAGAGGTGGTCGTGGTCGAAGAGGAAGCACAAGTGCTAGAGGTGGTCGTAGAGGAATGGTTGATAATGGATCGGCCTTCGGTTATTTGTTTAATCCAGATGGTTGATCTAATAATAATGGTATATTATTTGTTCATACAATTCCTAGCATTTATGCATTTGCTCTCTTAATGTCTTGTGCTAACAATTGTTCTTTTTGTAGGCATGGCTTCATCCGGTTCCAGGACGAGGCCACCGTGCGCGGACCAAGAGGACATGCCGAAGACGTGGTTGGAGGCCAGTTTGGACAAGAAGAAGGAGAAGGATGTGCCCACACCACCATGTTGGTGTGGTGATGTCTGCAAGCTGAAGGTGTCCACTGACCGCAACAAGTCATGGACAGAAGGTAGAAGGTTTTTCGTGTGTCCCAACTATGCACATGATCGTCGAAGGCCAACTAACGCATATGACATACCACCGGTATGTTAGGTGTACATATAAAAAACATCAACAAGTTGTCACTCATATGTCTAACAAAATCATGGTTTATATGTAGTCCCCTCCTCCACTTTGCAAGTACTTCACTTGGATAGATCACGAGGTACCAAAAGATATCCAAGAGGACCAACGTGCAGATTGGTTACGGAGGAAGCGCCTATTCGAGGAGTCCTATGCACGGGGATTGGAGCGGGAGCGTCGTGAGAAGGAGGCTCGTGAGCGCAAGAAGCGTGAGCAAGAGAGGGCACGCAAAGAGAAGGCGGCTCGTCAAGAAGAGAGGGCAAGCAAACTTGCAAGGGCTCGCGATGCACGAGAGGAGGACGAGGCACGTGACAAGAAGGGAAAGTGGCCCCGGACTACTCAGTAGACAAATGGAAAGGCACCGGCGTCGATGATGAACTGTCGAGACTTTGTTTAATGTATGAACTTATTATTCGAGACCTTGTGTGGTCATGAACTATTTCTGTCATTCGAGACTATTTGAGATTATGTGCAAACTATGTTCGTCATTCGAGACTAGTTGATATGCTTTGTTCATATTTTTGGTTGAGAGTAGCATGCTTTGTTCATATTTAACAGTGTTTGCTAGTTGTTGCTAAGCAAAAACTTTAACAAGCTGTGTGCAAAAACACCAGGCCCACACCCAGACGCCAGGGTCCTGGCATCTGCCTCCCAGATCCAGACGCCAGGGTCCCTGGCGTCTGGCTTGCTTTGCTCACGCAGGTGACCAGACAGGCCGTCTGGTGTGTCTGATGGACACCCAGACGCCAAGGTCACTGGCGTCTGCCTCCCACACCCAGACGCCAGGGTCCCTGGCGTCTGGCTTGCTTTGCTCACGCAGGTGACCAGACAGGCCGTCTGGTGTGTCTGATGGACACCCAGACGCCAAGGTGACTGGCGTCTGCCTCCCACACCCAGACGCCAGGGTCCCTGGCGTCTGGCTTGCTTTGCTCACGCAGGTGACCAGACAGGCCGTCTGGTGTGTCTGATGGACACCCAGACGCCAAGGTCCCTGGCGTCTGGGTGTCCAGAAAGCATTCTTGTCTAATGGATAAGATTCGAGTGGATAAGATTTTGGGCCCACCTCTACCCCTCTCATCCATTCATCTCCACCTCTACCCCTCTCATTTCACTCATATCCACCCACTCTCACCTCTAGCCCTGCCAACGTCACTCCCTCGTCCAGCACCCTAACCCCCCCCCTCAGATCTCTCACAAATCGGTCCGGTTTCACCGTTGGATCTTCAGGATTTCGAGACTAGAAGGTAAATCAACTCCACCCCCATTTTTTGGTTGGTTTAATTTATCATACTTTTGTGAAAACCCTAGTTTGTTTTCCTCGTGGTTTAATGTATCATAGGTTAGCTACTAAGAGATTTGTGTGCTGTAGATGGCTAACGAAACTCAGTGGGTGCTTAGCCCTGTTGTTCATGTGCATGGCTTGTCTTCATGTATTGTGCAAGTTAGTCAAGTGGACCTCACTTTCGATTGGTTGAAGACTAAATTCATGTTGAAGCAAGGGTTGAAGGAAGAGGATTTTGTGTACTACGTCAGCAGGAGGAAGTCAGATGGCCCCGGGGAAAGAAAATTGGTTGACATAACTGATGATGACAAGATTCAAGAAATGCTGGAAGAATGGAAATGGAAAAGGGTTGTTGACTTGCATTGCTACAGGAAACCGAGTTATATGTGATGTTCATGTCGTTTCAACCATCGTGGTCATGAACTACTTATGTCATTCGAGACTATTTGTGTAATTTGAACTATGTTTGTAATTTGCATTGTATCGTAGACCATCGTGGTCATGAACTAAGTTTGTAATTTGAACTATGTTTGTCATTTGTCAACTATAGTGTTATGAAAAGACTATGCAATGCTTATGTATGTATGTTATTCGAAACTACAAGTGAAAAGACAAAACTACAAGTGAAAAAGCAAGTATTGTCTGCACCAGGACCAGACGCCAAGGACCCTGGCGTCTGGCTCCCCTGCTTTACCCTGTTTCTGGTGTCAGTAGACTGCCAGACGCCAAGGACCCTGGCGTTTGGTCCCCTAACATACATCCAGATGCCAAGGACCCTGGCGTCTGGTCCCCTGACATACAGCCAGACGCCAAGGATCCTGGCGTCTGGCTCCCTGTGCATATAAATGACTAAATACAGATTTCATCATTCATGTCAAACATTCATATAAACATTCATTTAAATGACTAAATCACAGGAAACAACAATTACCATAAATCACATCATTCATTCATGTCAAACATTCATAGCAACTTCACGAATCCGGTACAACTTAATTCGAACGGCAACAAGTTCATGGAAAGAAACGACAACAAGTTCATGGAAAGAGACTACACCAGGTTCGTCGAAACAAACTAGAACAAGCTCATTGAAACAAACTACAACAAGCTCACTTCTTCCTTCCTCTCTTCACGATATCTGCAAGTGTATGCTCCTCCTCTTCGCTAGCCTCATGCTCCTCCTCTTCGCTAGCCTCCTCCGCCTCTGCATCAATGTTGGACTTATATCTTTGCATTCCCGCAGGCATAAATTGATGAGGATACTCCGGACTATGGAATTGAGTGTTCCATGTCTTCTTTCTACCTTTCTTGCCCGGTGTCTTAGCTATGGCTTTGCCCTTTCTAGAGCGGGCATTGCCTTGTGTCGGTTGTGTAACCTGTGATGGTTGTGGAGCATCAACATCATACTCATGATCCTCTTGATGTGTTGCATCATACTCATGCTCATCATGATGTGTTGGCTCCTCTTGATGTGCTGGCTCCTCTTCATTGACCTCCTCCTCTATGTCCTCTTCGTTCTGGACATAACGCCGTTTATTAGCTCTGGCAGCGCGGCTACCTGGTGCATACACGTCACTGGACTTAGCACCATGGCAAGAAAGCATAGCTGCCATCTTATGGAACCGCTTCTTGAACTTCTGCGACAACACAAAAGATGCTATGATATGAGATCCAAATAACTAATCCGCGAAAAAAACTTTTATAATATATTGCGACTAACCTCCATCGTGCTCCTAAGAGTCCTCTCAGATAATGCACCACCAGGTGGATGACTCAGTGCAACATTGGCATCGTTGACGCACAGAAGCAACTCTCTGCCCTGCAATTCATGAACACACCAAACTTATGTATTTGAAAGAAGACAACATGATGCAAGTATGTTAGAATAGGTCAAACAGACTACTATTTCGTCATGCATCGGTGCGTAGTCAACATGAGCCCCTCTGGTGTCTCTCACAGCCGTGTTGAAGGTATGATAACCTTCTGCAGTCTCTGGGTCTTCAGACACCAACTCCGACCACTCCTCGTGAGTCCAACCTGGCTTCAGCTTTAACCGGTAACGATCCGCATACCACACTTGATACTTCTGATATGCTGACTGATTGTGAGGTCTATTCTCTGATTGCACTAACGTGTCTCTTTGATTCCAAATTTTTATCCACGCACGGTGTTTGTTTGCCCAATCCGATATATCCTGATTGTTCCTTCGATCGAACCTACAAATGATGCACGGGACAAAGCATTAGCAAACACTGACTTATTCAATGCTCTACTACATACTCAAGGCATGCTTGCTTACCGATGCAGAGATAGCATTTCCTCCTTGCTCTCCTCAATTGGAATACCTTGTCTTTTTCCAAATTGTCTTGCCACACGGTCTACAAAGTGCCACTCGACTGCGAAGAAGCATATCATTGGGCACCTCGCCCGCCAAAGATGGCTATCACGCGTGCACATCTCATTAAGATCAAAGTCACGATCTTCCACATAAGGCAACCAATGTACCTGCAAAACAAAGAGATACATTGTTAGCTACATACATAAGTTTCATTCTTGACTAAATTTTATCTCATCGAACTTCTCATAACCTGCTCAGCAGTCAAGGTGTCCAGCTCGTTCATATAGCACTTGTATCGCACATGCGAGCTTCCTGTGTACACTGTCACTTGTTCCCAATAGTAAGCAAGCGTAGGGCGCCGATATGGATCATCATCATGCAACCCGTCATGATTACCCCGTGGGTTTGCCATGAGGGGGTTCTTCAAATCGGGCCGTCCAACCGGGATCCGCTCCCACATCCACACGGATAGGCTCCAAACAAACCCAGACAATGAGGATGTACCTCCCTTCCTCCGACACGCCAAGTCAAGATGCAATCAAACAAACATGTTAGATATGGAGGCGCATGACAAATGCAAAATAATTGGTTGCAAATATCTCTTACCTGACGATACAAGTATGCTAGTGCGGCCGAACCCCAGCTATACTGGGTATCCCAGTTATTAAGTGGCTCCAAGAACATCCAGAGGGCTGAGTTCCCGGTTGCATCTGAGAAGACTATCTTGGTTAGTACATACCAAAGATAGGCCCGCGCGTACTGCTGCACAACCACGTCATTGGCATCCTGAGGGCACGGGTTGGTGTTTCCTCTGACCAGTTTTAGCCAAGAATGCCTCACTTTCGCTGTATCGGCCTTGCCTTCCTGAGGGCCCTCGGGCTGAACGCCAATTAAATCGGCAGTCCGTTCTCGCCAATTACCCACGCTGACACGACCGGTAACAGCTTGTCCATTGATAGGAAGGCCGCTTATCATAGCCATGTCCTGTAGGGTCATCGTCATCTCCCCACATGGAAGGTGGAAGGAGTGAGTCTCCGGCCTCCAACGATCCACAAGTGCGGTCAGCGCCGCGTGGTTCACCGGCGGAGCGCGTCGCTTAAACTGCAACACGAATGGGAGAAGACCCAATCTCCGAATGTAAGGCTCATACCGCGGGTCGTAATCAAAGTCATCAGCGGAATGACCCCTCATGCGCATAGCAACTACAACCTGCAAATAAAGTGATGTTTTAATAATCAATACAAGAACACAAATGAGAAACAACGAAAATTGACCCAGTCTTGCTTCTTACCTGTCCATTTTCAATGGCACGAGCACGATGCTCCTTATCGCACTCATCGATTAATCCGTCATACCAAGGTCCATCACCATCCGCCATCCTACAAAAAAATTTCACAAACATCTATGAATACATGAACAATATCAAACAATTTCCTTCTCCAAGTTTATTCCATATGAAAACACCATTCTTCTCAAACATAACCACATCATTTCTTTCTTCTACATATGCAAACATATCATCTAGAGTACCAAATTTCACCATCAAATATATTTCATTATCACCATCCGCCATTCTATTGAACAAATCATGTCACACACAATAAGAAAATTTCATCATCTCTTTTGCATAAATTTTTTTGCCAACAATAGTATGCCAACAATAGGATTATCTACACATACACACATCATCTATCAAACCAAATATAGTATGCCAAAGTCTATTTTACATACACAAATCATATATTCAT
Source organism: Triticum aestivum (assembly GCF_018294505.1). Lineage (NCBI taxonomy): Eukaryota > Viridiplantae > Streptophyta > Magnoliopsida > Poales > Poaceae > Triticum > Triticum aestivum. Next base: position 16,772,544 of record NC_057812.1, read on the forward strand.
CACCCCTCTTAATTCAAAAAAAATCCTATGGACAACATATACACAAAACCGAATTGATTTTACCTACATGTTCAACTACACATCATCTACTGCATACCTAATCATCTATCAACTACACAAAATTTTCTAAAAATAAGAAACCATCTACTCATATAACATCACCTAGTGTTGAATAATGCATCCAACCAAAGAGGGGAAAACAAAAAAAAATTGGAGGGAATGGGGGAGAATACCTCAAAGAAGCTTGGGGGGGTCCGATCTGTGAGTTTGAGGGGTTGATGGAGTAGATCAAGGGGGGTGGTGGTGGGAGGGAGAGAAGGGGCGAAGAACAGAGCCCTCTGTTCGTCGTGCGCCGCCAGGAGAAAGATGGGGATGGGTGGGCTGGCCCGCGCGGTTATCCACTTACCGGGGCCAGACGCCAGGGACCCTGGCGTCTGGCCCCTTTGCCACGTCAGCAGGTCAACGGGCAGGCGGGCAGTGCGGGCCAGGGGCCAGACGCCAGGGACCGTGGCGTCTGCTTCGTAACCCAGACGCCAGGGACCTTGGCGTCACCGAAAAAGGTCAGAAACGAAATTTTTTTTGGAACGAGGTCAAATCGGGATTTAGTTTGCCTTAAGGGTCAGAACAGTAATTTTGTCCCCCAGTTTCAGCTCCATCCCTCTTTTCTTGTCACGGCCTACTACATCTTTTTTACTCCCTCCGTTTATTTTTGTAAGTCGTTTCAGACAACTCAAAATAGGCTGTTTTGCGCATTGTCTGAAATGTCTTCAAGGTCTTATAAAAGTGAACAAAGGGAGTACCATATATGGTACATATAAGTGATTAATTATTAAGGTGCTAGCAGTGCGAACTAGAGGCTAATCAAGGGCCGAATTTCACGGTGCCCTTATGCATCGATAACCGTGCTGGCTACAGCGGTAAGAAAGAAAAAATAAAATAAAGGGACAGGGAGTGGATGCCTGCAAGGCCCTCTTGTCGTTAGCTTGCCGCTTGTGCGGGACGCAGGCACCCGGCCGCACATGCACATGCCAACAATCATGCCTGGCACTGGCTTCATTTCACTTTGAGGGAGGGAGGAGAAGACCACCGGAGGGAGCATTCATCAATCAAAGGGGAAACATGGGGTGATGGAGCACCACACCACGCCACGGAAAATAGCACGGTGCACCGTGCCTGCCTGCTTGAGTCTTCACGTTTCCAAGTGTTTTTTACAGAAAAAAAAATCTACTGTGTGTACTGTACTAAGCAGCGACGATTGATATGGGTCGGAGGAGAGAGCAATATGCAAGATGTAAATTATCTTTCTTCTTTTGTGAATTAAGATGTAAATTATCTGATGAGATGGCTATTGCGCCTGCAAGATTCCATCAACAATATATGTGTAAACTCGCCTTGTGTTTTTTTTTTCTTTCCTTAGAGTTGTACATACGTATGTAGGAGAGGGACATGCATGAACCCACGCCGGCCTAGCTAAGCCAGGATATGCGCGTCAATGTTCGTGTGTGGGTGTGATGTGATGCCATGCTATGCGCTATGCCAACATCATAAGCATTTCCTATCTACACTCCGCTAATGGTAGGTCATCCCTCTGAGCTGAGGTGAGCCCAGCCCAGACATAATCATACATTCATGCTCACAATTTGCAGGGCTTGACGGTGACATGCATGGTTAGAGACAAGACCTGCACTGCAGGCTACTTGGGTTTTCTATGGAGACTTCTTGTTTATGTCCAAGTCGTTTTTCCGACGTGTTGGGTTAATATTGGATGGGATACATCATGCATATATACCCGAAAGTGAGAGGGGATTCGAATGTACTTAAAGCGAATACGAATACATGGGCAATTATGTGTAGCAAAGCTGCACGTGCTACTTTATTTACGCAAGCTACACAAGGTGCTCATAGGGATAGGGTATGCGTGTGTGCGTTCATAGAGGTGAGTGTATGCGCGTGTTTATAAGCGCTTGCGACTGTACTGTGTTAAAAAAAAAGCTTCACGCAACCCTCAAGTGAATTTCACCCCAAGTGTACATAAATGCTAGCCAATTAAAAAACTATGCTCGCGGTTGACCAGTGAAATCGTGAAAACGAGATTGAAAAATATGAATTTCAATTCCGATGCTTTTAAAAGACAAAATTTAAGCACCAAATTTTTTTCCGCTCATGACACAGAATTGTCCTTTTTCCCAAGACCATCTACATGGGTACATGCGTATGTAACCTTTTGCGCGATTATTTTTTACATTAAAAAGCATCATCAGTTTCACTCTGGGCGGATACGCTCTTGAGAGCCAATTTGAATACCCGCATTCGACCCTGATAACTTATTTTTCAACGAGATGATTAAGAACACACATATGACTTTGCCTAAGGATAAGTCTCCCGATAAAAGAATCATCTCTTTTTACGTAAACCATCCACACAAGTCCATGTAAGCATCGACAACGAAGAATAAGGAAAATTGCGCCAATTTATTTAATCTCGACAAAAAATAAATATGAGCATTGACACTTAGAACTTACGTCCTGCTGTCCATAGGGCTTGTAGTTTAGTCTTTGTAAACACATCATGGAGTTCAAAGTCCAACCAGCCATCAACAACAACAATAATTAATCAATTGAATTTAATCGAGTTATTGGGTAGGGGAAAGTCGCACTTCTAGACACCCAACATGCAATTAGTCTTCTCCAATACGTCCCATAAAATTTTCTCCTTCACGCTTAGATGATTCAATGATTTTATCATTATGAAATGCGTGGATAACCACTCTCACTTGCAACAGGCCATAGCATAAGTTTCTTGACTGTGGACTTGGGCAAAAGAGACGTTCTTATCAAAGAAAAATATATGTGATGACATGATAATGACCAGGTCTAGATGCTCTTTCAACCTCAAAGTTGCATGTGTAAAGGAGTCAGCTCATCTAGATACAACCAAAGAAACAACATTTCAAATGTGTTGTACGAATTCAAGAAAGCACTAAATGCGAGAAGAACAATTTATAAATAACCGCACATAATCGGCGTTTGGCGTATGAAAACGAGCTTAGCAAAAAATTAATTGACTTGTTTGTGCTCCCTCTAGTGTAATTTTCTCCGTGTCTTTTTGCTCTCGGGTCTGCGTGTTACACGTCACCTCTTACAATAATTGACACAACTTGAACACTAATGACACCATCACTGTATCTGAGTTGACAATAGCATGGACAAAAGAAATATCAGTACTAAAGCATATCATTGTTCATATAAGCTAACCACAATTAATACGACTTGATGTGTACGTCGAGACTGCTGGACATGGACAGCTCCATGGACCTCCATATACGTCTGCTTCTTGGCCTACCATCACCATTTATTCCCTCTTTATTTTCCATGTTCTTGACTCTTCCATATATATTTCTCTGTATAATCGCCGCAATTTGTTATTTTGCAGCTTTTTTATGCTACTTTGTCGATTAGGATGAGCCCTCCATTGACTTTTTGATGATGGTTAGTTGATGAGGCAGAGAGATTCTCATGGAGCAGGTGAAGACAAGAACACAAGAAAAAGGATCAACTTATTCTAATGGAAGAAAAGTTTATCCTCCTCCCAACCCAACAAACTCTGAAAGATCAAGTAATAATAGTCACTTAATTTTGTCATGATGTTGTTCCTTTTTTGCAGGTAATATGGTGTACAAATGGTGCAGTGTGTCAGGGTCAAAAGGCAAAAGAGAAAACGAACAGAGCTTTCTTCAAGTACATGGTAATATTAGTAGTTATTTATCTCAGCCCTTGTAGTGATGCTTGTTTCTTGGTGGTTAAACATATGGGGTGCAAGTACACTAGAGCATTTGTTATACAGTATGTGTTATGCAATAATCAACTGACATACCAAAAGTAAAAAGTAAAAAAGAAATAAGATTACAGCACATGTTGTTGAGAACTTGAAATGCAAACCCAGATGCACCCACCCTTTGGCAAGAGTAGAAGGTCATTAGCATCAACAATTTGCAAGGGGCACCAGACAGAGACTCATCATTTGGCAAAACACAGATGTCAGTCATTAGCTTGGCATGATGTAAGAAAATGGCCATGATGTGCCCTGATAAAGATGTGTTTTCATGCAAAGTTTAGTGGAGTGCCTTGATAATGACATGGTCCTGTGTTTGCACGGTGCCATATGTTTTCATTTCTTCTTCAACCATAATGCTTTCATACAAAACCAATGGAAAAACACTCATCCAAGTTTCCAGAATGACAGATTTGCATATATGGCTTCGCCACAATGGTATACTAGAGTGAAAGAAGCACCAGGCAGATTGCAATCACATTTTCGACATAATCACAAAGCATGACTGCTTGAGAAGAACTTTCAGGGGGCGGGGCGATGAACAAAGAAAGAACCATATGAGATCATGCATCAGTTACAATTGTCTGTCTTCCAAGCAAAAGAATTTAACAACACATTAACAGAGCTGCTAGCACACTCCCTCTACGAACCACTATGTCAACATCATCATAATCATCATGCATCAAAGGGGCAGAGCACCGGATTAACAGTGTCACTGAGACATGAACAAGAAAGAAAAAACAAGAAAAAAAAAAGAAGAACAAATCATACCCTTCTCACAAGCACAACCCACCACAACAACAAATGGCGGCAAGCAATCTTTCTTTCCAGCCCCATGTAATCAATCATACCCTCCCCCTGGACTCGCCGGAGTCGGCGACGGCGCTCATGCCCTCGCCTTTCTCGCCCATCCTCTTGTCGTCCTCCATGCCCTTGAGATGCCCGGCGGCCTTGAGCGCCCCGATGTTGCTGACATTGCCGAAGATGAGCACGATGATGCCGAGGAAGCTGCCCAGGAACGCAGCAGCGAAGGACCCTCCTGCACGCCCAGGACCAGCAGACGCGACGGCGAAGCCGATCATGGCGCCCATGCAGCGGACGTAGGCGTACCAGATGGCAAACGCACCCTCCTTGCCCGGCGGTGAGGCGTCGAGCAGCAGAATGCGGCCGAACGAGTAGAGGATGCCGTTGGCCGTGCTCTGGACAAGGGCGATGATGATGATGTGGGCGGCCCTCCACCTGTGGCTCTTGAAGTAGAACCCGGCGCCGGAGACGAAGAGGGCGATGATGAACCCGAGCAGCTGCATGCGGACGGCGTCGGCGCGGATGATGATCTGGATCGGGTGGAGCAGCGGCAGCGAGATGAGCGGGAACAGGAAGTAGAGGATCCACAGCGCGAGCACGAGGACCGGCTTGATGCAGACGCCGCCAATGGCGTAGAGCGTGCCACTGGTGAAGATGCACATTGTGGCGAAAGATGACAGGAACACTGCCACCAAGCTTCCGATGGCCTGTGGGTAGCGGCCAATGGTCATGCTGTACTTGAGCTTGCTGATGAAGTTCGGCTCGAATGCGGTGGTGGGTGACGAGCTGCTGGGCCTGTTCGTGAAGAGGCCATGGCAGATGCCGATGAACCATATGAGGCCACTGAAGATGGAGACGACCCAGAGGCCGGTGAGCTGGTCAGTGCGCCTCAGCATGTGGTACATGAACGCAGCCATGAGGGCCGCGCCGATGCCGCCGATGGCGGTGCAGTAGAGGCTGAGCTGGCTGGCAGCAGCGCGGCGGCGCAGGACAAGGTGCTTGCCCGAGTCGTGAGCGGCGAGGCCACGGATCATCAGCCCGAGGTTGCGGGTGTGCACCGCCTCGGCGATGATGATGGACGCGGCAATGAAGAGGATGTAGAACAGGAACACCCAGACCGTCTTGAAGAAGCCGGTGAGCAGGCAGAAGAAGGAGCCGAACGACGTCGCGGCGATGAGGATGAGCGACTGGTACTGGCCCCTGTCGAGGTGGTGCGCAACCTGGGTGAGGAGCGGCGCCACGAGGAGGATGCCGATCGCCCACGAGAGGGCGCTCCAGCCCAGGGGCGACATGTGGGAGCTAGAGATCTCAATGGAGTACCTGGTCAGCCTCTGGTACCTGGCCACATTTCACAAACTTGGTGTGAGCAATTTGATGACATGAACATGCAGTACAAGCAAACATGGCATGACTGAATTTTGCATAGTAAAAACTTGCAAGTAAATAAGAACAATAATGCTGAGAAGATAAAACATGCACATTTCAACATAGTTCAAAGTGAAATTTACAGTGGTACCATACTCTTTCCATGGGTAGATGCAATGCAAGATGAACTCATTACACAAGGTGAAAAACAATTGTGAGTTGGGGTGTCAATGTTGACACATTTATGTATCAACAACATCTTGTTTGCCCCCATCAAGGGGCAGTTAGTTGGCCCTATGCAATTCAAGCATCTACACCCACCTACCAGTTGGCTGGACCTGCAGTTAGCCAGCCATCACCTAAAAAAATTTGCAGGTAAAAAGCAAAGAGCTTGTGCATAATTACAAGCGTTATCACCCTCTTTTCCTGTTCAAAAGGGCATAAAGGGGGAGAAGACCAGGCCCAAGAGAAGGGGGGCAAAAGCATGGGCATGCTTTCGAGCACTCATTTCCTTGGTCCTATCAAAATTGGGACAAAAGCAATGCAGTACTCACTAGATCTATCCATCACCCTAGAAAAAATGCACTCCCAGTAGTACATGGCTACTGCTATTTTTCTCCTACTAGGAAAAACATCACTCATTCCAAATGAAAATCGGTGCTGCTCAGTACTGGCATTTTGAACTTTGAAATGAAATACAGTATAGTAGAAGTATATGGGGTAGTAGTATCTTGTCTGTGTACTATCTGAAGCAGAGCATGGAAGCAAGTTTTGGTTCAGAGACCGAATTTAATGGGATACATAGGCATGCCCATAAATTTCACACTTATGGCCTCCCCTGCCTGCTTGCAGTACCATTCATGTTTTTCTACTGCTGCTCCTACTACAATCCCAACGTTACAAAAAGATTCATCCAAATGGGTTTTATTTTCAGAGACACCCTTGGGGAATCTCTTGTTTGACCTTATCCCCCCAAGAGAAATCATGTGACCCTCAGGAGGGCAGGGCTAACTGACAAAATATGGTGCAGTTTTTAATATGTGTAGGTAGATATATATAGGCAGAGAGAAAAATCCTGGGGAAATAATATTTAGCTGGAAAGAAAAGAAATAAAGGGAAAAAATGAGGATATGGGATGTTGGATGTGGCCTCATGACACTGAGCTATCTGCATCTAGGACCAAAAAACAGTGGCCATCTTTTGGAGCCTTGCACCAAGAATCTCTTATCTGCTTGCTACTGATAATAATGGAGATGCAAGCGAGGTAGCATGGAATCTCTGAGGTATCACGACGCATCCTATCATTTCTCCTATCTCCTAGGTATTTTCGTCGCATATACGCCGCAATATACGCACCCACGCACACCCTAACAGACAGGGAAAATCATATATCTGTACTTGCACACAGTAGCAGAAAGATGATAAATAAATCTGAAAAATGGGTAAAAACAAATACTGAATAATAGTGGGCAGAAGTACAGGCGAGATCACGGGATGCGGCAAGAGAAACGGCCAAAACAAATTGAAATCCGCAAGGCAAGGGAGGGCCTGGGCAAGGAGGGAGCACCATGCCTCCTCGTTTGCAGACAAAAACAATAACCTTTTTTATTTTGGGCAGACACTTGGGTAAGATAAGGAGGCCTTTTACGGTAAGGACAAAGAAATATCAGCCATCCAATCAGTAGATCTGATGGTCCAACGTGATCAATACTTGTCCAGCGAAGGAGTAGTATTTTTTCTCCGAAAGGCAAAATGGGCAAAGGGAAAAAACGCCTCCTGCACGAGATTAAAATAAAAATAAAATCCCGCACACAGAAAGGGTATTTTGGGGAGATGGAAATTTGCCCACCCCGGTCCATCCCCGATCCATCTAATTTTCTCTTGCAGATTCGCTAAAAAAAAATCTCTCCCGCACACACCACCAGTCGCTCGGCGGCGCACCCACCCACTGCATCTCCACACCAGATCCACTCACTCGGCTGCGCGCTATTCCAGGCCGCCGCCGGCAGCCAACTGAGCTCCTCCTCAGCTGCGCGCTATTCCAGGCCACCGCCGGAAGCCGGTACCTCGACAATGGAGACCGCCAAATGGCGGCGTCTACGACCAGATCGCCGGTAAAACCCGCGGCGCCGCCGGCCAGCGAGGCCGGGCGCCAAGATGGAGGCTATGGAGGGCGGACCCCGGCCCTTCTGTGGCGCTCGTTGGACTAGTACGGTTGGCGGCGGGGGGAGCAAGGTGCGGCCGCCTGGTTGCCTCCTGCCGTATCAGCAGAGGAGAAGCATCTGGGAGAAATTGCGGCGTCGGCTCTGGTGGAAGGCAGGTACGGCAAGCACCTGGCGTCGCTTCAAGAGTGGATGAAAAAAGGTGTTCCCCCATGTGCGTGCACTCCAGCTGCTGGCCGTCGACGAGGATCATCACCCACCGAAGACGTATGTCTCTCTCCTCTCCTCTGTTCATAGAAAGGGGAGCCACCGGCATGATGAGAAATTGCAGTTGGAAGTGAAATTTGATATTTTGAATCTCAAGTTTCTGTCAACTCTATAACAAGATACGTACTTGAAATTGTTGAATTAAATTCTGTTAACTCTCTTCTAATCAAAAGAAAAAAAAGATTTGAAATAGGGAAATACTAAGTGGAAACTGGGGAATTGCAAACAAGTCTTTGTTACAGACAGAAAAGGTGGCTTAGGGATGTGGCAGTGAACATTAGGAAAACTATTGCTAGATCACCACTTCTCAGTTTTTCTATAACAGAACCAATCCTTCCGTTAATAAATTTTTTCCATACTTCTTGTATGAAATAATAATTCATACAATTGAATAACTGATTGCTTAGCAAAAGGCTGTTGCAATGGTATTAGTTTATCTTAACAGTCCTTCTGCTGTTCAGCTCTGTTCCTTGCATGAATTTGGAAATGCAGATTATAAAAGGAATAACTTTGCTGCAGCTGGTCGTTGTAAAAGTTTCTCTATAGTAAGCTTTCTTACTTTTTTTTTTGCGGGGTAGTAAGCTTTCTTACTTGGATGTAGCAAGCCGATGATCTGTGTTCGGCCATACCTGCAATATTGCTCTCGCCATTGCATGGTCCCCATCAGTGATCACGGACCTGGGATGGTTCTGGTGCATCGCCTCCAAAAATGAATGGAGCAACCACTTATATGATGCCACGGTCTCGTCTGATACAATGCCGACCCCAAAGACAACTGTGCTGCGATGGTGGTTCAATCCAATGAATGGGACAAATGGCAAGTTATATTTGTTTACACGGTTTTCCATATTGAGCTCGATTTGCAGTTGAGCGTCACATCCACAACGAGAGAGTGCCCTTGGTTTCCTTTTCCGGTTGGACCTTTCAAAGTTTTTCAAGGACCTATATCCTTCTTTGCTGCACATGTACAACCTTTGGATTCTTATGCCTCCCTTGTTTTTCACATTGGCCTTCCTCACGCTGAACCCTTTGGCTTTAGCATATCTATTATAGAACTCGAAACCTTGTTCCTCGCTTGTGAATGTTTGACTAACCACCGTGTAATATTCTTCAGTTTCCTCTATGCTGACGTGGTGAGCATCCATGTTGTGTAACTGCCATCCACAAAGAAACTGAATAATGTTATTTAGGCATCTCCAGTGCCAAACTACATTATAAAAAATGTAAATCAAAGTACTTCTGCTACATACACCGGCAAGCAATTCCTGCTCTAGAGAATCATTGATAGCAACTTACAGCTTCTCAAAGAAGAAAAATCATCCTATGAGTTGGTTGTAGTACTGTATATCCTTCTGAGGAACAAGATTATTATTAGGAAAGGAATATAATCTCTACTGTACATTCCTTTGAGGAAAGAGCTGATTATTAGGAAAATATCAGTTTAGTGCAAAGCCTCAGATAGTAATCTTTATGTGCAGCTAAGTTTTCTAGTAGTTTGAAAAGTTGTGGTGCTTCTTTGACATGGTTTCCTGAATGACGGATTTGTACAACATTCTGCTATCAATGTGCTTTCGTGATCCTGGAGATTTCATGTTTCATAGGACAATTGACATGGAAATATACATCCTGCTATGATCTGGGACTAATCTATGTCAGGCCGTTTCATTACTTGTCAAGTAGTTTGCAGGATTCGCATGAGAACAAACAACGAGGACAAATAAAGCTACTAAGTAATGAAACGGCCTGACATAGAGAGTTGTTCATGTTCAAGCATTACCTTTCTGCAGGCCGACCAGCAGTGGTAGAGACGGATGAACAGGCGGAGCCAACGGTGACAGCTGATTAGCCGGCGGTAGTGCAGCGGCAAGTGGCGGCCACAGCTCCTGTTAGAGGCAGACGGAACGGACGGGCAGGAAGGTTCCGGACGTGGAAGGCACGGCAGCCGCAAGCGGCGGCGAGAGCCACGGGTCGGCTGTGGCGGACGAAACGGACGGGCAGGAAGGATCGGAGGCGGACGGCGCGGCAGCGACAAATGGCGGCGAGAGCGACGAGTGGGCTGCGGTGGCCGGAACAGACGGGCAGGAAGGATCCCGAGGCGGACGGCGCGGCAGCGGCAGGCTGCGGTGGCCGGAACAGACGGGCAGGAAGGATCCCGAGGCGGACGGCGCGGCAGCGGCAGGCGGCGGCGAGAGAGCGGCAATTAGGGCTTGGGTGACGTGAATGCAGGTGTAGGGGCCGATTCAGTGGGGACTTGCAGTTGATTAGTAAACTTTTTATCAGACTAAACTGCCCTTGGGCTAAGAGAAAAAAAATCTAATATAAAGTGCCTAGATTACCCTTGAAATCAACGGTGGATCTGTTCAAATACTAGTCTCTCCCGTGACTAGTAATTTGCACCGTAAAACCCCTCAGATAAGAACAAGCTCTTGGGGAAAATAGTGGTAGTACTACAAGAAAAATCACTGGCGCACAGCCCTAAAACTGAAAAGAAAGATTACTACTTCCCATAAAAAACATGGGAGGATTTTTTTTTCTTGCTTGTGTGTAGGCAAATCTGGCTCAAACTTGTGTGAAAGAGGAACAGGGGAGGGAAAATACAGGAAGAAGAAAACAAATCTGCAAATCTTGTGTGGAGGAGGGGAGCTGAAAGAAGCCTCCCCGAGAAACAGGAAAGGGTCCCCCAAATCTGGGCCAAAACCCCTCTAAAAACCACAAGAAACAGCCAAGAACTTGAAATAAACAGAGGAGAGAACCCAAAAAAATTCAAAACTTTGGGAGAGATGGGAGGGAGGGAGTGGGGAGTGGGATGTTGTTCTTCTTACATGGACATCTCGTGGACGGAGCAGGAGGCGCCCTTGACGGTGTACTTGGCCTCGGGGGTGAAGTCGGAGGAGGGGAAGGCGACCTGGGTGACGATGGCCGGGAAGAGCACCGGCAGCAGCAGGTGGGTGATGAAGAAGGAGCAGAAGCCGTAGAGGTACCAGCCCACCAGCTCCACCATGGCGGGCGGCTCCTCGGGCATCACGTACGCCGGGGCCGCCGGCTGCCGGTACGCCTCGCGCACCACCTGGATCTCCCGCGTCGTCTCCTCCGCCGCCGGCGGCTGGGCCCCGTTGCCGCCCTTGCCCCCGTTCCCGCCGCCGTTCTTGGCCATGGGGGGCGCGGCGACCGGGGGCGGGGCCACGGCCGCCTTCTCCTTGGGCGCCGCCGCCGACGCCTTCTCCTTGTCCTCCTTCTGCAGCGCCTCCCTCATGCTGCTCCGCGGCTGCGGCAATGGCTGCTCCGACATTGCTCCCGCCCTCCTCCTCCTCCTTTAAGCGGCCGCAGCAGGGGCTCCGCTCCAACGGCCGGCTAGCTAGCTACCGTTGAGAGCGAGCGAGCGAGCGGCGGCTGCAGCTACCAGCGGGCGTGCGTGGTGTGCGTGATGAGAGAGAGCGGCTGCGGGAAGGTGAGTGGTTCTTTTGAGGCCGGCCTGCTCCTCTCTCTCTCTCTCTCTCTTCTTGGGTTGAGAGAAGTAGAGGTAGAGAGAGAAATGGGGAGGGGAAAAGGTGGCGGATTTGAAAGCCGGGGATGCAATGGGGTTTTAGGTGTAGAGAGAGAGAGCTGTGGAGTGTGCTGTGGTGTGCTCTGCGTTGCCATTGGAGCCAGCCATGGCGGGGCTGGTTTTATGGGGGCGTGGGGTTTCTGCTACGGGGACCAAAGCCCCACCCAACCCAACCCAACCCAACCCATGGGCGGGCTGCACCACTGCTTGCTTGGAGGCGGGTGAGTTGGCCGCCGGGCCGTCGACGGCGACGTGCGGCGGCACGGCGCGGCGCGTATCAATGAACATGTGACTTCGGTGTACCTACAAGTGTACCAACTGATGGATTTTGTTTCCATCTTCTTCTTTTTGTTTATTTACTGTGCGTTTTCGTGTAATTTGCTGGTGTGGAAGGCGTGAAAGCGGAGTGAATCGCAATGCTGATGGTAGAGCATTCTGTGATGGCGACCACGGATGGCTGGCAAAGGGTGTATACAAATTTGGAGCCATGTAATGTACAGGAAATGGGTACAAGATTAGGGTTGGTTGGGCTTTGTAGTTATCTAACAAACCCGGCGAAGCGTGTAGGAAAAACAAGGTGAAAAGTGTGAGTTGTCGAGGATATCCCTTCCCTTACATCCATATTTCTTACGGGGAAAATGGAGAGATGTAAAGTGCAGCTCAATGTGTTTCATTGACCGGGCAATCACGGGTGAATTAATCTTTACCATAATATGTTTTCCAATAATCTATCAAACCACCTTTCGCGGTACTAACTAACAATAACAGAGTGCCATAAGCCATCAGATGGCTGGCAAAGAAAAACATATTCCCTTTGTCCCACAGTATAAGATGTTTTTTCAAACTGTTTTAGCTTGCAAAAACATCTTATATTTCCAAACTGTTTTTCCAAACTGAGCTGGTAAAAGGGTGTATACAAGTTTGGAGCCATGTAATGCACAGGTAATGGGTACAAGATTAGGGTTGGTTGGGCTTTGTAGTTATCTAACAAACCAGGCTAAGCGTGTACAAAAAACAAGGTGAAAAGTATGAGTTGTCGAGGATATCCCTTCCCTTGCATCCATATTTCTTATGAGGAAAATGAACAGGTGTAAAGTGCAGCTCAATGTGTTTCATTGACCGGGCAATCACGGGTGAATTAATCTTTATCGTAGTATGTTTTCAAGTAATCTATCAAACCACCTTTCGCGGTACTAACTAACGATAATAGAGTGCCATAAACCATCACATGGCTAGCAAAGAAAAACATATTCCCTTTGTCCCACAGTATAAGATGTTTTTTCCAAACTGTTTTAGCTTGCAAAAACATCTTATATTGTGGGATGTAGGGAGTGCGTATTTTGGGTTGTTGAGAATATCTGCTGCATCTCTACTTTGTGCGAGAAAATATTTAAGAAAATGGCGTAAGAGTGCAGCTTAATACAACTCGGTAATCAGAAGGTCATAGATGACTTGATCTTTACCGTAATATATCACATCAGTCGTTTTAGCATGACTGATGTGAACAAATATTTCGAGTATATATTTGGGGTATGCATATAAGAAGTGTGGATGCAACCTAAAAACACGGCGCCACTTCTCGATTTCGTACGAAAAAAGAATGAAAAGGTATTACAATGTGGCTTAATATATTTCACGGGTTAGACGGTAGCAGATAGACTAATCTTTACCGTTGCAACATGGCGCCTATGAACATATTTCAAGATAGTGTGTTTGATGGTAAGCTAAATGCTCTTAGCAAATAAAAAAGACCCTACAGATAAAGAATTCCAAACAATATGTCGTATCACGGGCTGTTGTATGTTGATGTGGATTTACCCGTTTGGAAATTTTCAGAAGGCAATGATAAATTGGCATGGCGCACAACACATCCAAGATTTTAGTAGCTGCGGACCACGCGATAGACGGATCCATCCAATTACTCCCTCCATTCCAAAATATAGTGCGCCCGCGCTTTTCGAGGTCGAACTTTGACCATAAATTTAACGAACGAGACCGACTGCGGCGGGAGAAAAAATTACATAATTAAAAACTTCTTTCGAATACAAATTCAGTGATATAATTTTTGCTCCTGCCGCAATGGGTCTTGATAGTTAAATTTACGGTCAAAGTTGAAGCACGAAGATAGAGGAAGCACTACATTGTGGAATGGAGGGAGTAGTAAGTTTCCTACTTGAGCATACCACAAGCAACAAGGAGACGATTGTAACAAAACGATTTGTCTTGCCAATAGGCAGTTGACAGGGAAGCGATGGCTTGGTAGCTGGAGGCCTGTGGCGGGGGACCCATAGCAGTTCCCACCCGGCCAAGAAAGAGGGGGAGTCGACTCGATTGGCCTTTTTAACCTTGGATGCCCTAGCCGGGCTACGCTCCATTCTCACACACACTATATAATTTTCACTTTGCCCTGCCCTGCCCCCTAGGCCAGAAGTGCCTTGCCTGCCTCTTGACATCAGGATGGAAAAAACTCGTTGCTGCCCCTGTCTTGTTCCTCTGCTCATCCGTCCATGTGGCTCTTGCGATGTCCGTCGGCCCATGGCTCCTCCGTGGGACGGAACGGGACGGGATTATTAGCTTGATGATAGGGTTCCATTCCGTTCCATTGCGGTGACGGTAACAGCCTCAACTAGCAGTGTGTGTGTGTGTGTTCTTTTATTGCAAGTCACTTTCATGCCGTTTTTCTCTCAGAGGTTGCTTGCTTGCTGAAAATTGCAGTCTCTTTGATAAGAAAACGCATGATGCTGCATGCGTTAACAACTAGTGTGGGCTGACGTCCGCCGCGGCTGATGGACGGGTGCGATCACCGGCGCGTCACCCCCGGCCGGACCCGGACGTACGTGTACGGGTTTGGGTAATTTCTTTCTTTCTTTCTTTCTTTCCCGTGACGGCGACGCGCAGAGCCCGAGGCAGGCCGTAGATTTTATTTGAGGTTATCTTTCACGTGGGTGAAAAAAAGATAGATTAAACTGGTTGCACCGGCTGGCTGGCTGGTTATGGCCCTGGCCCGGCGCCGCAGCCTGCTTGCCTGCGCTGCCCGGCTCACACGCACATGGACGGGCTGGCTGGCTGGGACACGAAACGCACGCTGTGGATGTAGAGCGGGGGTACTTGGAGCAAGGGAAATACTGCTGCTGCCTCCTCCCGCCGCTAACGCTAGGGTTTTGTGTTGTGGGTGCGTGTGAGGACCAGCGGCTCAAGAGATGCATCGCAGCAAAAAAATTGAGGGGCCTGCTTCTCGCTGGCTGCAAACTAAACCGGCTTTGCCTCATCTTAGCAGCAGAAACCGTAGAATGATTGTGGCCATGTGGTTCATCTATCATCATACTAGTTCATTCCTTTGAATCCCATAAATCATTAAGCTAACAGTAAAGAATCGGAATTTCTTTTTAAATTCAATAAATATCAATTATTTTGACCTAATTAAGTTTGGCTTTTACATTAATTTGAATCTGTCAAAAAAAATGAGTTTACGGATATTTGGATGCTCACCAGAAATTCATCCGAAAGACAAAAAAAAATATCGTCGTTCCACCTCAAAGTGGCATGGGTTGTCATGGAGATGCACCAATTAAGCTATCAAAGTTCAGTTTTGCTAGAACTCATCTAGATGAGATATAATTTGGTCTCATTCACCTTTTATAGCCACTGGATGTGATGCTATAAGATGCGTGTGTGCTGACGTGGGTTGTATCTGTTTTTGTTTTCAAGATGCTAGTTTTCTGTAAGATGCTAGTTTTGAAAAGATACACTAGGCTATCGAAGTGTTCGAAAGATAAACCTAAGCTATCACAGCACCATATAGGTTTATTTTCACCTGAGCCCCACAAGGCGCTCGACTTGTATCAGCATCGCTAGTTGATGATCTCGAGTTGAGCCAAAACCGAGTATGGCTAGCAGTGGACACGTCCGGATGAGCTCATCGCTGGGATGACAAGCGTGTCAAGTGGTGCAAGGAGCTAGCAGTTGCACGCACAAATCAAATGGTGATGGAAGATCGTGTCGTGGATGGCGGCGAGCTAGGAGGGCATGTCGACGCCCCGCCTGGTCCTGTTACAATTTTTCCCTTTGTTATAGGAGGCCACATTACTATTGGCGTGCATAGAACCATAGATGTTTTTCTTTTTCACTTCCATTCGCACTTGACCATAGATGCTGAACTTGCCGAAGGGGTCTAAGCGCCTGTCGGTGGAAGGATTGCTTGGGGTAAGTGTTGTCACGTTGCGATCTCGGAGTCTCTTACCATATTGTTGTACGCATATTTACCGGGAAAAAAAAAAGAATGCAACCCATTAAGGCCCTGAGATTAATACTCCACACCTTTATTAAAAGTGGCATATGCCATTGTCAAACGAAAAAGCGTGACATATGCCCGCATTATCCTTATAGTGAGAAAATTAGATTAATCACAAAGTTGGAACACATCAACCAAGCTGTTTTCACCGGAGCCCCACACACATGATGCTCAAAGCTAAATCGTATCTTTTCCCGGTCGATCTGGAGTGAGTCGAGCCAAGAACTAGTTAAACTAGCAGCTCACGAGGCTGGAGCTATTCATGCATGGAGCCCTACACCAATGGGAAGTGCATGCGGTGGTACACGTACCCTTAAACCGACCATCCAGCTCAACCAAGTTAATGGCATGCACACATGTATGCATGCACGTATGGACAAAGGCAACACATGGGGTGTATCGAACTGCCATGTACTCCCTCCGTCCGAAAATATTTGTCATCAAAATGGCAAAAAAGGATGTATCTAGAACTAAAATACATCTAGATACATCTCTTTTTATTCATTTTGATGACAAGTATTTCCGGACGGAGGGAGTAACACCGGTATTAGAGAGTGGTCTCGTTCCTACAGTGGAGCCAAAGCCGAGTTTAACTGGCAGGTCACGAGGTGTTCGTCCAGCCCTACAGCCGTCCAGCTCAATCTAATTAATGGCACGCATGCATGGACAAAATGATACAGCCTCACTCTCACTCGCCACTACGGGAGAAGGAACGACAAGGCAGGCAGCAGAGGCCATATGCATCAGTATCACTCCCCATAACTCAATCGAGATTCATCTAGGAGTAACGTGCATGGGCAGAGGAGGGCAAATCACCCGCCCCTATCCACATAATTATCCACACCAAGCAAAACCAACACAAATAGTACACCCAAAGTAAAGTAGCCATGTGTTCCTCCATGCAATATCTTCATTATTTATTTGTTGAGTGTTCAAAGTGCCTTATCTATTTTTATTTGGATGAGTGTCCAAAGTGGTTTCTTTGCTGGCCGGCCTCGCAGGTAGGTCGAGTAGTCTAGGAGTGGGTCTCTAGGACACCTACCATCCAACAGGGCAGCGCACACACACACACACACACACACAAAATCAGGGTAACGGTTAGGGTTAGGGATGGGGTGCAATGATGCAGGCATGCCCCGGCCAGCCCTGCACTGTAGCTTTTGCCGTTGGGGTTGGTCTTGGGGTTGGGCTTGGCGGGCGGGTCTTTTGACTTGGAAGCTGGACTGGAGGCGGAGAAAAAGTCCTTTTGCGCCCTGGCAACTTACCATTATTTGCAGGGTACCGCTAACTGCAAATCATATGGGGCGCCCCAACACACAGCTGTTCCCGCTGTTCCCCAGGACCCCAAGCCAACCCTAGCAAACCGAAGCTAAGCTGGTTAACAAGGAAGAAAAATATGAGACGGACAACGCATCTTCCCTGCACCGCATTGCGGCCGTCGTCTCCCTCTTCGCTGCACTGCATGCAGCGGCAGCTGGCGTCTCCCCTCTCCATGGACCAGGACAGGCAGGGAGGTGTAGAGGTTACTGTACTACTGATTACAGGAATCTTGAGAGTGATTAGACAATGTCAGTGGTTTCTCTATCCCTCTGTAAGCTCGTTGGCTCGTTTGGTAATGCGATACTAATGTATTGGCGGTGCATGTGGGAGTTCTCTTCTTCCTCCTCCTGAGTCCCGAGCTAGCTAGGCTATGCTCGCTGGAGTGAGATATTTTTTGTGCAGTGTGCAGGTAGGTGCAGGTCAGGGGGGGTCACCACGTAGAGTACCTCGTCGTCGGCTACCCAGCTCGACATTGTTTGGTTGGAGAAGCATTACATTTACGTGGTGGCTGGCTGGCAATCATGGCTGCTAGCTCATGCTGCCTGTGTGCGTGCCCATCTCCCCGCTGGAACCAACCCAACCCAACCCCCGAGCTACAGTAGTACTAAACCACACTTCTGCATTGCATTCAGATGGCTTCAGTCTCTAACAGTTTCGCGCCGAAAGAAGCCACCGAATGATTTGATTGCCTTTAGAATCTCCGATGAAGCCACCTGAAAACGTTTGCTCCCGACGCCGTCGATCGGAAGGCGCGAAGTTGCGTCGAAATTCCTGCGTTCCCAACGAGGCTGGACACACATCTTTTTTTTTAGGGTAATCTTGTGGGGAAGGGGTATGTATGATTTGAACTGACACCCGAGAAGCTGGGTGATATGGACTGAGCATTGGGGCCACCCCCGGCGTGTACTACGTGTACAATTATTGTGAAAAATACATGGCAGAGGAGATAAGGAAACATGAATGAATACCTGGGATATTGTTTTGTTCCTTTCCAACGGCCATAACGGGCAGGAGCAAGACGTTACTCCAGCCGCAAGTACGCAACGTGCAATGCCCAGTCCAGCTGGTCCTATCTATATCTATATCTCTCTCTGAATTTATTTCCTTTTTCTGAAAGAATAAGCTAGTGAAATAAGGTCTTTTTCAGCATGATAGATATCCTCGGCCGGGATATGATTGATATGATTGTGCGCCGTGCAAATAATTCGATAACCACGTTGTGTACCTCTGCATCAGTGGCATGCAAGAGCTATTTTTTAGGAGAGATCATGGCAAACGCATTGGGAGTGTCATCGGCGATACGCGCAAAGTGTAAGAAGGAAGGACTTTGTTAAGCACGTTGTAAAACTACTAACACCTATGACGATGCTCCAGATGTTCAAATCGATTTTGGTGAAAGTGCATTGTGAAGTTAACACCTGGCCAATTGTAAGAAGAAGAATGACACATTGTAAATCATCAGTGCCGGTGACCATATGGTGTGCCGAGTGCAAAATAATAAATAAATTGTTGTTAGGCACATGCAAGCGTACATCTGAGGTGTGCCAAGTGCCAAAAAAGAAAGATTTTATCGAGCTGTTTTGGCATTAGCAGCACTGCAGCAGTAAGCTGCAAGGTTTGTAACGTGGCAGCCCCAACCTAGCACGCGCGCGCAGGTTGCTGTCTGGTCGATGTTTTACCTTAGAAGGTACCCCACCGGGCTTTGGATTTGATAATCCGATGCACTTGCTTTATCACCATTTCCACCCAGGTGTCACATTGCTTTTGGCAATTAAGGATGCATGAAAGAACGGTAATGTCACAATCATTCCGCTCGCGCGTTGCTTGGGCGATTGTCTTGATACATCTTTTTTTTGTCCATTTTGATGACAAGTATTTTCGGACGGAGGGAGTAGGAGTAGTAGGAGCATGTACGAGTACTCTTTAACTGAAAGGAAAAAAATAAAGGAAAGGAAAGGAAGCAGAAGCTGGTGGATCCAATGGGAGGCCGATGATTGAGTGATGTACGACTGGCGTCGCCGGGTGATACGACGGGACGACGAGGTGTCCACACTAGACTCCAGTACACTGGCGCTGCCACACCTTCTTAAGACAGGTGTGTGTGCCCACGATTTCGATTTCGATTCAATTCCTGTAGCAGCAGTCTAGTAGCCAAATCCTTGAGTACGTAGTACATACACAGAGGCAACTTGGAAACAGAAATTTCTCAAGATGAGGAGGAGGGGAAAACATCCCAAACATTTGTGGGGAAATCAAAACACATGATTTGAAGGCAGAAGAGCGGAAGGGAGACCATGAAAAGAAGAAGAAGAAGCAGATTGGATGTGCTTTGGCTCATTGATTGATTCTCACTACTGCTACTAGTAGTGCATTTTCTTTTGCGTTTTCTACTGACAGTGACAGTAGAGTATCGCAGTGGTAGTATCCTAGGCGCAGTGGCATAGTACGATACTAGTAGGTGTATTGTTAAGCAAGCGTCGGTATCGTATGAATACGGGAGTGGGCACGCACGCACGCACCAAATAGTAGGCAGATTTGTTTGAGCCGGAGGAGGACGAGAGAGAGGGCGGCGTGCCTAGAGTAGACCAGTGCCAGAGATCGTATGGCTGGCTGCACCACACAACTCAGCGTGCAGTGCAGGTGCCAGTGAGGCAGGGAGAGGAGAAACAAGGAAAGATAAAATACAGCTTTGCGTCCATGCACGCAGGCATTTGGGTCGAGTCGAGGCGAGGAGGGCAGCATTAATGGCTGCCCGTTGCCGTCGCCGTTGGCCTCTCCCCTGCTGTCTTCTCCTCACGACACAGTTTACCGGTCTGAATTTCTTGGTGAACAAAGGTTCAGGCACATAGCCACGGGAGCAGTCGTTCGTGTACCGACAGTCAGTGGTCTTGTATACTCTAGGTACTTAAGTGCAGCCTTCGTGAACTGACAGTAATCTAGTCCTACTATCCGACAGGCAAGGTCTCACTGACTGTCAACGCTGCTACTACTAGTGCTTGAGTCGTGCACTAATCGGTAAATCATGCAGCCATGCAGGTGCACGACGGGAAACCTGATCGGTCGACGCGATGGAGCGACCTCACACGCACGGGCACACACCCGCATACGCGCTGCAGCAGTGATCGGTTGGTCGGTCCAGCTGGGCTGCCGAGTATCCGATGAGACCAACTATACCAGTAGCAGTGCTCGCTCGGTTCCCCGGACGCACGCGCGCGCGCTCTGCAGGCGTCGCCTGCCATGGTCAAAGAGGAGAGGGGAGCCTTTGCCGCTTTTGCTCCACCAGGATTCAGATATCAGAAGAGCCCATGCCATGCCATGCCATGCATGCACACCCTGCTCAACGCCGCCCGGCCGGTTCGGCGAGACCATATTAGAAAGAGAAATAAAGATGGAAAGGAGATACCGACGGCCACTCCGACGCACCAACCCAAATCGACGGCCTCTGTCTGTCTGTTTGGACCGGAACGGATAGACGGTACACCCAACGCGTGACCGCATTCGCAAAATTGTCGTCCGGCCCGTTCCAATTTTTGACGCCTGATTTACGTCCACGTGAACATCGAACGGACACGCACGACGGCCGCCTTAGATCCACTTGGCAGTCGGCCACCCAAATCTCACCGTCCACATTGACTGCGCACGGGCGGGAGCCCCCACCTGGCAGCCACCCCGGCCGAGCGGTCGCCATCCTTAGTGTGGAAGCCATGGACCGGTGGGAGTCCACACTTCCACTTCCCCACTCCGCCGATATGTGCCTCCTTAAACCCCGACATCCAAAACCTAGCCCGCCGCTCCTCCACCTCCTCCGGCGGCCACCATGGGATGATAGGCGAAAGGGGTTCGCCAGAAGCTTTGACGGAATCGATGTTGTACTTTACACCCTCCATCAACTTTTTGCCCCAGGCCTCGCTGTCTGTAGAAGCAGATTTGCTCGATCCGGAGGGCTGAAAGAAGAAAGATCGATTCATTAATATATCTTCAAATAAAAAACATGTGATGATTACTAGATGCATGCTTATATAAATATACCCCGCCGGTAGTCTTTGTTATTTCAAGATCAACATTGTCGGTGTCATCATAATCATAATCATAATCATAGTTCATGACTTCATCAGCTCGGTCGTCCTGATCGAATATCTTATCATCACCCTCCCCGGTATTGTTCAGATATTGGGAGCCGTCATCTGCTTCATTCAGATCATCTGCCCTGGTAGGGCTGCGTATGATCTCGAACATGGCCTCTTCTCCCTCTCTGCCGGTATTGTCCGCCATATCTTTTATTTAACACTAATCCAGAAGAAATACAAAACAATTTAGTATTCAAATTACAATGCATGGATGCAATCAATAAGGAAAAACTGAATTATACAGTACATAATATGCATCGTCTCGAATAATATATAATCTCGAATACATCGTCTCAAATAATATATAATCTCGAATACATCGTCTCGAATAATATATAATCTCGAATACATCGTCTCGAATAATCACTGTCTAGGTAGATAATAAATATCGAATACTACACAAGAATCACGTGGACACCCAAAGAGAAGGAACCATCACAGGATCATATCTCTGGTCATCTGCCCAAAGAATCTGCCAGGTATTGGAGAAGCTGACGTCCATAGCAATCATGTAGCGATGGACGTGCTCGTCCTCCTCCCTGACACGGCGACGCACCACCTTCGGCGGGGCCGGCTCCCTCTGCACCGAACGTGGCCCACGTGAACGCCACTAAAGGAGATCAGGGTCAACGACGGGACCCGGGTTCCTCACCAAGCGGCGAGCCCCTGAAGGTAGCACCTCCCAGTGCCAGCCCGGCAGAGCCCAGTCCCGGACATGGGTCCTCTGAAGCAGGACGTCGTCGCGAACGGGTCAACGGCGAGGATGCAGGCCGGGCATCGTCAAGAAAAAATACTATATGCCGCGAAAGTAACATTTTTTAAATTATTGGATTGTGATTTCTTATATACAAATTTAAAAAATGCTATCATACTAATTAAGCAATTCTATATGCAATTTCATACTAATTAAGCATCTAACACTAAAAACAGAAAAAACAACTTCTATACATCCATTAAAAAACAGAAAAAAACATTATATAAAAAAATCCATACTAATTAAAAACTAATTATATCCATCTAACATGCATTCATACATATATACTAGTGAAAAAATAATAATCTAAAACATGTAAACTAATTAAACATACAAAAATACGTATATACTAATTAACTTAAGGAAATGTGTGTGTGTGTGTGTGTGTTCATTATGCTTGTGTGTGTGTGTATGGGCTCGGGGAGAGGCGGCGCCCATGGTGGCCGCCGGGGGCTAGGGAGAGGGGATAGAGGGGGGGAGAGCTCACAGCGGGGCGGCGGTGCTTCGATGGGGAAACAGAGGGAGAATGAAAGTTTTTCAAGTGCTGCTTATATAGAAGGCACCTTTAGTACTGGTTGGAGACACCAACCAGTACTAAAGGTCTATTTTGGCCAGGCGAAGCGGCGGGAACCGCACCCCTTTAGTACCGAGTGGTGGCACCAACCGGTACTAAAGGCCCCCTCCTTTAGTACCGGTTGGAGCCACGACCCGGTACTAAAGGGGTGCACTGGCGCAGGTGCGGTGCGGCAATTTAGTCCCACCTCGCTAGTCGAGGGGCGTCCGCACTGGTTTATAAGCCCCAGTGCGGCAGCTCCCTCGAGCTCCTCTCCAAAGCAGGTCTACTGGGCCTATCTGTTCTCTGCTGCCCTGTGGGCCTACTGGGCCTTTGCGGGCCTGCATCCGGGCACAATAACACGTTGGATTTCTAGTCGTATGCAGGCCGCTCTGGCCCAGTAGGCAGGCTTTTTTATTTTCTTATTTTTTGCTTTATTTATTTTTGAGTTGTTTTTTGCTGTATTTAGAGTTTCTTTGTGAATATTTTTGCTTTAGGTACAAAAAATTACTAACTTTCTGTTAGTGCTGGTAGTTTTCAAATTTGAATAGTTTAAATTTTTAATTATTTGAAATTTGTGTGAATCACTAGTTTGTGAATAACTTAACTTTGAAAATAGATTTTTCAGTGATTCTTTTTTCATATGTTTAATAGTAGTGTGTTTTATCATTATATTCAATTTGGTAATGTTTAGATTATTTAAAAAGTAAAATGCCTTTGTAACAGATGAGTTTTCGTCCGAAACCCTGATACTTCGAAAGAGATTATCTATTTTGTACACGAAGTGCATCCAGTTTTTGCAGTAACCCTCTCTACTTTTTTGCACATGCTATGTGGGTGAAATTATGATACCATGCCAACTTTCAACCTTTTCTGAGTTCATTTGAAGTGCTTTTCAATTTCAGGGTCATTTAGCTGAAAAAATCAGTAAATGCATGAAAGAATTTGTTTGCACATAAAATTTCTTCGCGTTTGAAATGCCAAAACACATAACTACCCTAACTATTACAGATATTCCCTCCTAGGTGTGAAACACAGAAGAAAGTGATGATAGTGAAGCCGATCACATCCCAGATCTTTGGGTGTGAAACTTTTTCTTCGCGTGTGTCCCTTTGCACCGTAGCCATGGAAAATCTTCATCATTTAATGGGATGCTCGGGTCAATATTCACTGTGAATGAAGCAATTTCATCAAAGTTTTCATAATCTTCTGACATGTCTATCTTGTCATCCACTCTCACGATGTTCCTCTTCCCAGAAAGAACTATGTGGTGCTTTGGCTCATCGTATGATGCATTCGCTTCCTTATCTTTTCTTTTTCTCGGCTTGATAGACATGTCCTTCACATAGAAAACCTGTACCACATCATTGGCTAGGACGAATGGTTCGTCTACATACGCAAGATTGTTGAGATCCACTGTTGTCATTCCGTACTGCGGGTCTTCTGTTACCCCGCCTCGTGTCATATTGACCCATTTGCACCGAAACAAAGGGACCTTCAAACCACGTCCATAGTCAAGTTCCCGTATGTCCTCTATGTAACCATAATATGTTTCCTTTCCCATCTTGGTTGTTGCATCAAAGCGGACACCACTGTTTAGGTTGGTGCTCTTCTTATCTTGGGCGATCGTGTAAAATGTATTACCATTTATCTCGTACCCTTTGGAAGTCATTATATTAGAAGATGGTAACTGGGACAGCGAGTACATGTCATCTTCAATAGAGGTGTCATGCATGATACGTGTCTGCAACCAGCCGGTGAAACTCCTGGTCTGTTCACGTGTAATCCAGTCATTAGACCGCTCCGGGTGTTTGGAGCCTAGAAAATTCTTGTGTTCGTCCATATACGGAGCCACCAAGGCGGAATTCTATAGAACTGTGTAGTGTGCTTCAGTGAGAGAATGTCCGTCCATACATATTATTTGATTCCCTCCTAGCGTGCCTTTTCCATCCAGTCTGCCCTTATGCCGCGATTCAGGAACACCAATCGGCTTAAGGTCAGGAATAAAGTCAATACAAAACTCAATGACCTCCTCATTTTCATGGTCCTTGGAGATGCTTCCTTCTGTCCTAGCACGGTTATGAACATATTTCTTTAAGACTTCCATGAACCTCTCAAAGTGGAACATATTTTATAGAAATACAGGACCCAAAATGTTAATCTCTTCACATAGGTGAACTAGGACATGCGTCATGATGTTGAATAAGGATGGTGGGAACACCAACTCGAAACTGACAAGACATTGCACCAAATCATTCTCTAACCTTGGTATGATTTCTGGATCGATTACCTTCTGAGAGATTGCATTGAGGAATGCACATAGCTTCACAATGGCTAATCGAACGTTATCCGGTAGAAACCCCCTCAATGCAACCGGAAGCAGTTGTGTCATAATCACGTGACAGTCATGAGACTTTAGGTTCTAGAACTTTTTCTCTGCCATGTTTATTACTTCCTTTATATTCGACGAGAAGCCAGACGGTACCCTAATACTGAGCAGGTATTCAAAGAAGACTTCCTTCTCTTCTTTGGTAAGAGCATAGCTGGCATGACCTTGATGTATGCCATCTTTTCCGTGCATACGTTGTTGGTCCTCCCGTGCCTCAGGTGTATCTTTTGTCTTCCCATACACGCCTAAGAAGCCAAGCAGGGTCACGCAAAGATTCTTCGTCACATGCATCATGTCGGTTGTGGAGCGGACCTCTAGGTCTTTCCAATAGGGCAGGTCCAAGAATATAGATTTCTTCTTCCACATGGGTGCGGGTCCGTTAGCGTCATTCGGAACAGGTTGTCCGCCAGGACCCTTTCCAAAGACTACCTTCAAATCCTAGACCATATCATGTACATCAGCACCAGTACGGTGGCGAGGCTTCGTCCGGTGATCCGCCTCACCTTTGAAATGCTTGCCTTTCTTTCTTACGGGATGCCTGCTCGGAAGAAACAGACGATGTCCCAGGTACACATTCTTCCTACAATTATCCAAATATATACTGTTGG
This sequence comes from Triticum aestivum, assembly GCF_018294505.1. Lineage (NCBI taxonomy): Eukaryota > Viridiplantae > Streptophyta > Magnoliopsida > Poales > Poaceae > Triticum > Triticum aestivum. Next base: position 16,798,559 of record NC_057812.1, read on the forward strand.
TATCATCCAAACAGTGCGTGCATGCGCAGTATACCTTGTTTGTCTGTCTCGAAAGGTTACTAAGAGCAGGCCAATCATTGATGGTCACGAACAACAACACCTTTAGGTCAAATTCTTCCCCCATGTGCTCATCCCATGCACGTACACCTGTTCCATTCCACAGCTGTAAGAGTTCTTCAACTAATGGCCTTAGGTACACATCAATGTCGTTGTCGGTTGCTTAGGGCCTTGGATGAGCACTGGCATCATAATGAACTTCCGCTTCATGCACAACCAAGGAGGAAGGTTATACAAACATAGAGTCACATGCCAGGTGCTATGGTTGCTGCTCTGCTCCCCAGAAAGATTAATGCCATCTGCGCTTAGACCAAACCATACGTTCCTTGCGTCACCTGCAAACTCATTCCTGTACTTTCTCTCGAATTTTCTCCACTTCGACCCGTCAGCGGGTACTCTCAACTTTCCGTCTTTCTTACGGTATTCTCTGTGCCTTCGCATCGCACTACAGCAGTGATCGGTTGGTCGGTCCAGCTGGGCTGCCGAGTATCCGATGAGACCAACTATACCAGTAGCAGTGCTCGCTCGGTTCCCCGGACGCACGCGCGCGCGCTCTGCAGGCGTCGCCTGCCATGGTCAAAGAGGAGAGGGGAGCCTTTGCCGCTTTTGCTCCACCAGGATTCAGATATCAGAAGAGCCCATGCCATGCCATGCCATGCATGCACACCCTGCTCAACGCCGCCCGGCCGGTTCGGCGAGACCATATTAGAAAGAGAAATAAAGATGGCAAGGAGATACCGACGGCCACTCCGACGAACCAACCCAAATCGACGGCCTCTGTCTGTCTGTTTGGACCGGAACGGATAGACGGTACACCCAACGCGTGACCGCATTCGCAAAATTGTCGTCCGGCCCGTTCCAATTTTTGACGCCTGGTTTACGTCCACGTGAACATCGAATGGACACGCACGACCGCCGCCTCGGATCCACTTGGCAGTCGGCCACCCAAATCTCACCGTCCACATTGACTGCGCACGGGCGGGAGCCCCCACCTGGCAGCCACCCCGGCCGAGCAGTCGCCATCCTTAGTGTGGAAGCCATGGACCGGTGGGAGTCCACACTTCCACTTCCCCACTCCACCGATATGTGCCTCCTTAAACCCCGACATCCAAAACCTAGCCCGCCGCTCCTCCACCTCCTTCGGCGGCCACCATGGGATGATAGGCAAAAGGGGTTCGCCAGACGCTTTGATGGAATCAATGTTGTACTTTACACCCTCCATCAACTTTTTGCCCCAGGCCTCGCTTTCTCCTGCTGTCTGTAGAAGCAGATTTGCTCGATCAGGAGGGCTGAAAGAAGAAAGATCGATTCGTTAATATATCTTCAAATAAAAAACATGTGATGATCACTAGATGCATGCTTATATAAATATACCTCGCCGGTAGTCTTTGTTATTTCAAGATCAACATTGTCGGTGTCATCATAATCATAATCATAATCATAGTTCATGACTTCATCAGCTCGGTCGTCCTGATCGAATATCTTATCATCACCCTCCCCGGTATTGTTCAGATATTGGGAGCCGTCATCTGCTTCATTCAGATCATCTGCCCTGGTAGGGCTGCGTATGATCTCGAACATGGCCTCTTCTCCCTCTCTGCCGGTATTGTCCGCCATATCTTTTATTTAACACTAATCCAGAAGAAATATAAAACAATTTAGTATTCAAATTACAATGCATCGATGCAATCAATAAGGAAAAACTGAATCATACAGTACATAATATGCATCGTCTCGAATAATATATAATCTCGAATACATCGTCTCAAATAATATATAATCTCGAATACATCGTCTCGAATAATATATAATCTCGAATACATCGTCTCGAATAATCACTGTCTAGGTAGATAATAAATATCGAATACTACACAAGAATCACATGGACACCCAAAGAGAAGGAACCATCACAGGATCATATCTCCGGCCATCTGCCCAAAGAACCTGCCAGGTATTGGAGAAGCTGACGTCCATAGCAGCCATGTAGCGATGGACGTGCTCGTCCTCCTCCCTGACACGGCGACGCACCACCTTCGGCGGGGCCGGCTCCCTCCGCACCGAACGTGGCCCACGTGAACGCCACTAAAGGAGATCAGGGTCGACGACGGGACCCGGGTTCCTCACCAAGCGGCGAGCCCCTCAAGGTAGCACCTCCCAGTGCCAGCCCGGCAGAGCCCAGTCCCGGACATGGGTCCTCTGAAGCAGGACGTCGTCGCGAACGGGTCAACGTCGAGGATGCAGGCCGGGCATCGTCAAGAAAAATACTATATGCCGCGAAAGTAACATTTTTTAAATTATTGGATTGTGATTTCTTATATACAAATTTAAAAAATGCTATCATACTAATTAAGCAATTCTATATGCAATTTCATACTAATTAAGCATCTAACACTAAAAACAGAAAAAACAACTTCTATACATCCATTAAAAAACAGAAAAACAACATTATATAAAAAAATCCATACTAATTAGAAACTAATTATATCCATCTAACATGCATTCATACATATATACTAGTGAAAAAATAATAATCTAAAACATGTAAACTAATTAAACATACAAAAATACGTATATACTAATTAACTTAAGGAAATGTGTGTGTGTGTGTGTGTTCATCATGCTTGTGTGTGTGTATGGGCTCGGGGAGGGGCGGCGCCCATGATGGCCGCCGGGGGCTAGGGAGAGGGGATAGAGGGGGGGAGAGCTCACAGCGGGGCGACGGTGCTTCGATGGGGAAACAGAGGGAGAATGAAAGTTTTTCAAGTGCTGCTTATATAGAAGGCACCTTTAGTACTGGTTGGAGACACCAACCAGTACTAAAGGTCTATTTTGGCCAGGCGAAGCGGCGGGAACTGCACCTCTTTAGTACCGAGTGGTGGCACCAACCGGTACTAAAGGCCCCCTCCTTTAGTACCGGTTGGAGCCACGACCCGGTACTAAAGGGGTGCACTGGCGCAGGTGCGGTGCGGTAATTTAGTCCCACCTCGCTAGCCGAGGGGCGTCCGCACTGGTTTATAAGCCCCAGTGCGGCAGCTCCCTCGAGCTCCTCTCCAAAGCAGGTCTACTGGGCCTATCTGTTCTCTGCTGCCCTGTGGGCCTACTGGGCCTTTGCGGGCCTGCATCCGGGCACAATAACACGTTGGGTTTCTAGTCGTATGCAGGCCGCTCTGGCCCAGTAGGCGGGCTTTTTTATTTTCTTATTTTTTGCTTTATTTATTTTTGAGTTGTTTTTTGCTGTATTTAGTGTTTCTTTGTGAATATTTTTGCTTTAGGTACAAAAAATTACTAACTTTCTGTTAGTGCTGGTAGTTTTCAAATTTGAATAGTTCAAATTTTTAATTATTTGAAATTTGTGTGAATCACTAGTTTGTGAATAACTTAACTTTGAAAATAGATTTTTCAGTGATTCTTTTTTCATATGTTTAATATTAGTGTGTTTTATCATTATATTCAATTTGGTAATGCTTAGGTTATTTAAAAAGTAAAATGCCTTTGTAACAGATGAGTTTTCGTCCGAAACCCTGATACTTCGAAAGAGATTGTCTATTTTGTACACGAAGTGCATCCAGTTTTTGCAGTAACCCTCTCTACTTTTTTGCACATGCTATGTGGGTGAAATTATGATACCATGCCAACTTTCAACCTTTTCTGAGTTCATTTGAAGTGCTTTTCAATTTCAGGGTCATTTAGCTGAAAAAATCAGTAAATGCATGAAAGAATTTGTTTGCACATAAAATTTCTTCGCGTTTGAAATGCCAAAACACATAACTACCCTAACTATTACAGATATTCCCTCCTAGGTGTGAAACACAGAAGAAAGTGATGATAGTGAAGCCGATCACATCCCAGATCTTTGGGTGTGAAACTTTTTCTTCGCGTGTGTCCCTTTGCACCGTAGCCATGGAAAAAATCTTCATCATTTAATGGGATGCTCGGGTCAATATTCACTGTGAATGAAGCAATTTCATCAAAGTTTTCATAATCTTCTGACATGTCTATCTTGTCATCCACTCTCACGATGTTCCTCTTCCCAGAAAGAACTATGTGGTGCTTTGGCTCATCGTATGATGCATTCGCTTCCTTATCTTTTCTTTTTCTCGGCTTGATAGACATGTCCTTCACATAGAAAACCTGTACCACATCATTGGCTAGGACGAATGGTTCGTCTACATACGCAAGATTGTTGAGATCCACTGTTGTCATTCCGTACTGCGGGTCTTCTGTTACCCCGCCTCGTGTCATATTGACCCATTTGCACCGAAACAAAGGGACCTTCAAACCACGTCCATAGTCAAGTTCCCATATGTCCTCTATGTAACCATAATATGTTTCCTTTCCCATCTTGGTTGTTGCATCAAAGCGGACACCACTGTTTTGGTTGGTGCTCTTCTTATCTTGGGCGATCGTGTAAAATGTATTACCATTTATCTCGTACCCTTTGGAAGTCATTATATTAGAAGATGGTAACTGGGACAGCGAGTACATGTCATCTTCAATAGAGGTGTCATGCATGATACGTGTCTGCAACCAGCCGGTGAAACTCCTGGTCTGTTCACGTGTAATCCAGTCATTAGACCGCTCCGGGTGTTTGGAGCCTAGAAAATTCTCGTGTTCGTCCATATATGGAGCCACCAAGGCGGAATTCTATAGAACTGTGTAGTGTGCTTCAGTGAGAGAATGTCCGTCCATACATATTATTTGATTCCCTCCTAGCGTGCCTTTTCCATCCAGTCTGCCCTTATGCCGCGATTCAGGAACACCAATCGGCTTAAGGTCAGGAATAAAGTCAATACAAAACTCAATGACCTCCTCATTTTCATGGTCCTTGGAGATGCTTCCGTCTGGCCTATCACGGTTATGAACATATTTCTTTAAGACTCCCATGAACCTCTCAAAGTGGAACATATTTTGTAGAAATACAGGACCCAAAATGTTAATCTCTTCACATAGGTGAACTAGGACATGCGTCATGATGTTGAAGAAGGATGGTGGGAACACCAACTCGAAACTGACAAGACATTGCACCAAATCATTCTCTAACCTTGGTATGATTTCTGGATCGATTACCTTCTGAGAGATTGCATTGAGGAATGCACATAGCTTCACAATGGCTAATCGAACGTTATCCGGTAGAAACCCCCTCAATGCAACCGGAAGCAGTTGTGTCATAATCACGTGACAGTCATGAGACTTTAGGTTCTAGAACTTTTTCTCTGCCATGTTTATTACTTCCTTTATATTCGACGAGAAGCCAGACGGTACCCTAATACTGAGCAGGTATTCAAAGAAGACTTCCTTCTCTTCTTTGGTAAGAGCATAGCTGGCATGACCTTGATGTATGCCATCTTTTCCGTGCATACGTTGTTGGTCCTCCCGTGCCTCAGGTGTATCTTTTGTCTTCCCATACACGCCCAAGAAGCCAAGCAGGGTCACGCAAAGATTCTTCGTCACGTGCATCATGTCGGTTGTGGAGCGGACCTCTAGGTCTTTCCAATAGGGCAGGTCCCAGAATATAGATTTCTTCTTCCACATGGGTGCGGGTCCGTTAGCGTCATTCGGAACAGGTTGTCCGCCAGGACCCTTTCCAAAGACTACCTTCAAATCCTAGACCATATCATGTACATCAGCACCAGTACGGTGGCGAGGCTTCGTCCGGTGATCCGCCTCACCTTTGAAATACTTGCCTTTCTTTCTTACGGGATGCCTGCTCGGAAGAAACAGACGATGTCCCAGGTACACATTCTTCCTACAATTATCCAAATATATACTGTTGGTATCATCCAAACAATGCGTGCATGCGCAGTATACCTTGTTTGTCTGTCTCGAAAGGTTACTAAGAGCAGGCCAATCATTGATGGTCACGAACAACAACACCTTTAGGTCAAATTCTTCCCCCATGTGCTCATCCCATGCACGTACACCTGTTCCATTCCACAGCTGTAAGAGTTCTTCAACTAATGGCCTTAGGTACACATCAATGTCGTTGTCGGTTGCTTAGGGCCTTGGATGAGCACTGGCATCATAATGAACTTCTGCTTCATGCACAACCAAGGAGGAAGGTTATACAAACATAGAGTCACATGCCAGGTGCTATGGTTGCTGCTCTGCTCCCCAGAAAGATTAATGCCATCTGTGCTTAGACCAAACCATACGTTCCTTGCGTCACCTGCAAACTCATTCCCGTACTTTCTCTCGAATTTTCTCCACTTCGACCCGTCAGCGGGTACTCTCAACTTTCCGTCTTTCTTACGGTATTCTCTGTGCCATCGCATCGCGCTGCAGCAGTGATCGGTTGGTCGGTCCAGCTGGGCTGCCGAGTATCCGATGAGACCAACTATACCAGTAGCAGTGCTCGCTCAGTTCCCCGGACGCACGCGCGCGCGCTCTGCAGGTGTCGCCTGCCATGGTCAAAGAGGAGAGGGGAGCCTTTGCCGCTTTTGCTCCACCAGGATTCAGATATCAGAAGAGCCCATGCCATGCCATGCCATGCATGCACACCCTGCTCAACGCCGCCCGGCCGGTTCGGCGAGACCATATTAGAAAGAGAAATAAAGATGGAGAGAAATAAAGATGGCAAGGAGATACCGACGGCCACTCCGACGCACCAACCCAAATCGACGGCCTCTGTCTGTCTGTTTGGACCGGAACGGATAGACGGTACACCCAACGCGTGACCGCATTCGCAAAATTGTCGTCCGGCCCGTTCCAATTTTTGACGCCTGGTTTACGTCCACGTGAACATCGAACGGACACACACGACCGCCGCCTCGGATCCACTTGGCAGTCGGCCACCCAAATCTCACCGTGCACATTGACTGCGCACGGGCGGGAGCCCCCACCTGGCAGCCACCCCGGCCGAGCAGTCGCCATCCTTAGTGTGGAAGCCATGGACCGGTGGGAGTCCACACTTCCACTTTCCCACTCCACCGATATGTGCCTCCTTAAACCCCGACATCCAAAACCTAGCCCGCCGCTCCTCCACCTCCTTCGGCGGCCACCATGGGATGATAGGCAAAAGGGGTTCGCCAGACGCTTTGATGGAATCGATGTTGTACTTTACACCCTCCATCAACTTTTTGCCCCAGGCCTCGCTTTCTCCTGCTGTCTGTAGAAGCAGATTTGCTCGATCAGGAGGGCTGAAAGAAGAAAGATCGATTCGTTAATATATCTTCAAATAAAAAACATGTGATGATCACTAGATGCATGCTTATATAAATATACCTCGCCGGTAGTCTTTGTTATTTCAAGATCAACATTGTCGGTGCCATCATAATCATAATCATAATCATAGTTCATGACTTCATCAGCTCGGTCGTCCTGATCGAATATCTTATCATCACCCTCCCCGGTATTGTTCAGATATTGGGAGCCGTCATCTGCTTCATTCAGATCATCTGCCCTGGTAGGGCTGCGTATGATCTCGAACATGGCCTCTTCTCCCTCTCTGCCGGTATTGTCCGCCATATCTTTTATTTAACACTAATCCAGAAGAAATATAAAACAATTTAGTATTCAAATTACAATGCATCGATGCAATCAATAAGGAAAAACTGAATCATACAGTACATAATATGCATCGTCTCGAATAATATATAATCTCGAATACATCGTCTCAAATAATATATAATCTCGAATACATCGTCTCGAATAATATATAATCTCGAATACATCGTCTCGAATAATCACTGTCTAGGTAGATAATAAATATCGAATACTACACAAGAATCACATGGACACCCAAAGAGAAGGAACCATCACAGGATCATATCTCCGGTCATCTGCCCAAAGAACCTGCCAGGTATTGGAGAAGCTGACGTCCATAGCAGCCATGTAGCGATGGACGTGCTCGTCCTCCTCCCTGACACGGCGACGCACCACCTTCGGCGAGGCCGGCTCCCTCCGCACCGAACGTGGCCCACGTGAACGCCACTAAAGGAGATCAGGGTCGACGACGGGACCCGGGTTCCTCACCAAGCGGCGAGCCCCTCAAGGTAGCACCTCCCAGTGCCAGCCCGGCAGAGCCCAGTCCCGGACATGGGTCCTCTGAAGCAGGACGTCGTCGCGAACGGGTCAACGTCGAGGATGCAGGCCGGGCATCGTCAAGAAAAATACTATATGCCGCGAAAGTAACATTTTTTAAATTATTGGATTGTGATTTCTTATATACAAATTTAAAAAATGCTATCATACTAATTAAGCAAGTCTATATGCAATTTCATACTAATTAAGCATCTAACACTAAAAACAGAAAAAACAACTTCTATACATCCATTAAAAAACAGAAAAACAACATTATATAAAAAAATCCATACTAATTAGAAACTAACTATATCCATCTAACATGCATTCATACATATATACTAGTGAAAAAATAATAATCTAAAACATGTAAACTAATTAAACATACAAAAATACGTATATACTAATTAACTTAAGGAAATGTGTGTGTGTGTGTGTGTGTGTTCATCATGCTTGTGTGTGTGTGTATGGGCTCGGGGAGGGGCGGCGCCCATGATGGCCGCCGGGGGCTAGGGAGAGGGGATAGAGGGGGGGAGAGCTCACAGCGGGGCGACGGTGCTTCGATGGGGAAACAGAGGGAGAATGAAAGTTTTTCAAGTGTTGCTTATATAGAAGGCACCTTTAGTACTGGTTGGAGACACCAACCAGTACTAAAGGTCTATTTTGGCCAGGCGAAGCGGCGGGAACTGCACCTCTTTAGTACCGAGTGGTGGCACCAACCGGTACTAAAGGCCCCCTCCTTTAGTACCGGTTGGAGCCACGACCCGGTACTAAAGGGGTGCACTGGCGCAGGTGCGGTGCGGCAATTTAGTCCCACCTCGCTAGCCGAGGGGCGTCCGCACTGGTTTATAAGCCCCAGTGCGGCAGCTCCCTCGAGCTCCTCTCCAAAGCAGGTCTACTGGGCCTATCTGTTCTCTGCTGCCCTGTGGGCCTACTGGGCCTTTGCGAGCCTGCATCCGGGCACAATAACACGTTGGGTTTCTAGTCGTATGCAGGCCGCTCTGGCCCAGTAGGCGGGCTTTTTTATTTTCTTATTTTTTGCTTTATTTATTTTTGAGTTGTTTTTTGCTGTATTTAGTGTTTCTTTGTGAATATTTTTGCTTTAGGTACAAAAAATTACTAACTTTCTGTTAGTGCTGGTAGTTTTCAAATTTGAATAGTTTAAATTTTTAATTATTTGAAATTTGTGTGAATCACTAGTTTGTGAATAACTTAACTTTGAAAATAGATTTTTTAGTGATTCTTTTTTCATATGTTTAATATTAGTGTGTTTTATCATTATATTCAATTTGGTAATGCTTAGGTTATTTAAAAAGTAAAATGCCTTTGTAACAGATGAGTTTTCGTCCGAAACCCTGATACTTCGAAAGAGATTGTCTATTTTGTACACGAAGTGCATCCAGTTTTTGCAGTAACCCTCTCTACTTTTTTGCACATGCTATGTGGGTGAAATTATGATACCATGCCAACTTTCAACCTTTTCTGAGTTCATTTGAAGTGCTTTTCAATTTCAGGGTCATTTAGCTGAAAAAATCAGTAAATGCATGAAAGAATTTGTTTGCACATAAAATTTCTTCGTGTTTGAAATGCCAAAACACATAACTACCCTAACTATTATAGATATTCCCTCCTAGGTGTGAAACACAGAAGAAAGTGATGATAGTAAAGCCGATCACATCCCCGATCTTTGGGTGTGAAACTTTTTCTTCGCGTGTGTCCCTTTGCACCATAGCCATGGAAAAAATCTTCATCATTTAATGGGATGCTCGGGTCAATATTCACTGTGAATGAAGCAATTTCATCAAAGTTTTCATAATCTTCTGACATGTCTATCTTGTCATCCACTCTCACGATGTTCCTCTTCCCAGAAAGAACTATGTGGTGCTTTGGCTCATCGTATGATGCATTCGCTTCCTTATCTTTTCTTTTTCTCGGCTTGATAGACATGTCCTTCACATAGAAAACATGTACCACATCATTGGCTAGGACGAATGGTTCGTCTACATACGCAAGATTGTTGAGATCCACTGTTGTCATTCTGTACTGCGGGTCTTCTGTTACCCCGCCTCGTGTCATATTGACCCATTTGCATCGAAACAAAGGGACCTTCAAACCACGTCCATAGTCAAGTTCCCGTATGTCCTCTATGTAACCATAATATGTTTCCTTTCCCATCTTGGTTGTTGCATCAAAGCGGACACCACTGTTTTGGTTGGTGCTCTTCTTATCTTGGGCGATCGTGTAAAATGTATTACCATTTATCTCGTACCCTTTGGAAGTCATTATATTAGAAGATGGTAACTGGGACAACGAGTACATGTCATCTTCAATAGAGGTGTCATGCATGATACGTGTCTGCAACCAGCCGGTGAAACTCCTGGTTTGTTCACGTGTAATCCAGTCATTAGACCGCTCCGGGTGTTTGGAGCCTAGAAAATTCTTGTGTTCGTCCATATACGGAGCCACCAAGGCGGAATTCTGTAGAACTGTGTAGTGTGCTTCAGTGAGAGAATGTCCGTCCATACATATCATTTGATTCCCTCCTAGCGTGCCTTTTCCATCCAGTCTGCCCTTATGCCGCGATTCAGGAACACCAATCGGCTTAAGATCAGGAATAAAGTCAATACAAAACTCAATGACCTCCTCATTTTCATGGTCCTTGGAGATGCTTCCTTCTGGCCTAGCACGGTTATGAACATATTTCTTTAAGACTCCCATGAACCTCTCAAAGGGGAACATATTTTGTAGAAATACAGGACCCAAAATGTTAATCTCTTCACATAGGTGAACTAGGACATGCGTCATGATGTTGAAGAAGGATGGTGGGAACACCAACTCGAAACTGACAAGACATTGCACCAAATCATTCTCTAACCTTGGTATGATTTCTGGATCGATTACCTTCTGAGAGATTGCATTGAGGAATGCACATAGCTTCACAATGGCTAATCGAACGTTATCCGGTAGAAGCCCCGTCAATGCAACCGGAAGCAGTTGTGTCATAATCACGTGGCAGTCATGAGACTTTAGGTTCTAGAACTTTTTCTCTGCCATGTTTATTACTTCCTTTATATTCGACGAGAAGCCAGATGGTACCCTAATACTGAGCAGGTATTCAAAGAAGACTTCCTTCTCTTCTTTGGTAAGAGCATAGCTGGCATGACCTTGATGTATGCCATCTTTTCCGTGCATACATTGTTGGTCCTCCCGTGCCTCAGGTGTATCTTTTGTCTTCCCATACACGCCCAAGAAGCCAAGCAGGGTCACGCAAAGATTCTTCGTCACGTGCATCACGTCGGTTGCGGAGCGGACCTCTAGGTCTTTCCAATAGGGCAGGTCCCAGAATATATATTTCTTCTTCCACATGGGTGCGGGTCCGTTAGCGTCATTCGGAACAGGTTGTCCGGCAGGACCCTTTCCAAAGACTACCTTCAAATCCTAGACCATATCGTGTACATCAGCACCAGTACGGTGGCGAGGCTTCGTCCGGTGATCCGCCTCACCTTTGAAATGCTTGCCTTTCTTTCTTACGGATGCCTGCTCGGAAGAAATAGACGATGTCCCAGGTACACATTCTTCCTACAATTATCCAAATATATACTGTTGGTATCATCCAAACAGTGCATGCATGCGCAGTATACCTTGTTTGTCTGTCTCGAAAGGTTACTAAGAGCAGGTCAATCATTGATGGTCACGAACAACAACGCCTTTAGGTCAAATTCTTCCCCCATGTGCTCATCCCATGCACGTACACCTGTTCCATTCCACAGCTGTAAGAGTTCTTCAACTGATGGCCTTAGGTACACATCAATGTCGTTGTCGGTTGCTTAGGGCCTTGGATGAGCACTGGCATCATAATGAACTTCCGCTTCATGCACAACCAAGGAGGAAGGTTATACAAACATAGAGTCACATGCTAGGTGCTATGGTTGCTGCTCTGCTCCCCCAAAAGATTAATGCCATCTGCGCTTAGACCAAACCATACGTTCCTTGCGTCACCTGCAAACTCCTTCCCGTACTTTCTCTCGATTTTTCTCCACTTCGACCCGTCAGCGGGTACTCTCAACTTTCCGTCTTTCTTACGGTATCCTCTGTGCCATCGCATCGCCTTGGCATGCTCTTTGTTTTCGAACAAACGTTTCAACCGTGGTATTATAGGAGCATACCACATCACCTTGGCAGGAATCTTCTTCCTGGGGCGCTCGCCCTCGACATCACCAGGGGCATCGCGGCTGATCTTATAGCGCAATGCACCGCATACCGGACAAGCATTCAAATCCTCATACTGATCACCGCGGTAGAGGATGCAGTCATTAGGGCATGCATGTATCTTCTGCACCTCTAACCCTAGAGGACAGACAGCCTTCTTTGCTTCGTACGTACTCTCGGGCAATTCGTTGTCCTTTGGAAGCATATTCTTTATCATTACCAGCAACTTTCCAAATCCCTTGCCAGATACACCATTCTTTGTCTTCCATTGCAGCAATTCCAGTGTGGTGCCCAACTTTTCTTGTCATCTTCACAATTCGGGTACAACAATTTCTTGTGATCCTCTAACATGCGCTGCAAATTCTTCTTCTCCAAATCACTTGCGCAGTTTCTCTGTGCATCGGCAATGGCCCGACCTAGATCATCAGCGGGATCATCTGATGCCTCTTCTTCGGCTTCTTCCCGCATTGCCGGCTCAGCTTCTTCCCCCATTGTTGTATCATCGTATTCAGGGAACCCATCATGGCCAGGATAGCTGTCGTCGTCCTCTTCTTCTTCATTGTCTTCCATCATAACCCCTCTTTCTCCGTGCTTGGTCCAAACATTATAGTGGGACATGAAACCGGACTTAAACAGGTGGACGTGAATGGTTCTTGACTTAGAGTAATTGTTATCATTCTTACAGCCAACACATGGACAAGGCATAAAACCATCTGCCCGCTTGTTTGCCTCAGCCGCAAGAAGAAAAGTTTGCATGCCATTAATGAACTCGGGAGAGCATCGGTCATCGTACATCCATTGTCAGCTCATCTTCATTACACAACACCGAAAAGACCAAATTAATAAAAGCTCATACATAAAGTTCATACAACACTTAAATGCAACAAGCAAATAACTCTCTAGCTAAATAATTTAAATGCAACAACAAATGCGATCAAGATTGCAACTAAGGTAACAATTGATCCAACAGCATAATGATACCAAGCCTCACTATGAATGGCATATTTTCTAATCTTTCTAATCTTCAAGAACATTTTCTCCATCTTAATCTTGTGATCATCGACGACATCGGCAACATGCAACTCCAATTCCATCTCCCCCCCCCTCAATTCTTTTCAATTTTTCCTTCAAATCCTCGTTTTCTCTTTCAACTAAATTTAACCTCTCGACAATAGGGTCGGTTGGAATTTCCGGTTCAACTACCTCCTACATACAAATATCTATGTCAACTTGATGGGCATAATTTGTCATAAACAGGAAATGCAACAAATAGTTTTAAAAGAGAATATACCACATCCGAATCATAACCCGGACGAGGGCCGACGGGGACGGATATCAAAACCATGACACTATGTATAACAAACAACGTATGGGTAAGATAATTACACGAGTAACTATATATCCAAATCACACAAACATCAACTTTTTATATAAAACATTCATGAACAAGAGGCTCACCACAAGGTGGTGCCGGCGACGGGACATTGCGGGCGATCGACGGTGGTTACGGCGGAGATTTAGAAGACACTAAGTAAACCACACCTACATATGCAAACTAAGTGTTATTTTTGACCTCAAATTGCATATAAATCAAATACTAGCACATATATATAATTCCTCCCAAATTACTAAACTCACAAATCAATCACTATATAAAGCATTGCAAGAGCTAATCTAGCAATGAGAGATGAAAGGACAAAGTTGCAAACCTTTGTGATCATTTGAATGGATGGGGGTCTTCAAATCTTGACAAATTTTGGGCAAAATGTGTGATGAGCTTGAGAGGAAGAGGGTAAGAACAGAGAGGAGAGGGGAAAGGGGAAGAATTGAGCGAGCAGGTGGACGAAGGGTTTATGTAGGAGAACCTTTAGCACCGGTTCGTGCCACAAACCGGTACTAAAGGTGCTGGAGGGGCCCCAGACTGACAACATCCTGCCACCACTCACTTTAGTACCAGTTTGTGGCACGAACCGACACTAAAGGTTCGCCACGAACTGGTACTAATGAGAGTGGTCGGCTAGCCGTTGGAAGCGTCACTAATGCACACATTAGTGCCGGCTCAAAATCAAACCGGCACTAATGTGCTTCACATTTGACCCATTTTCTACTAGTGTGATGTACATTAGCGAGAGGGCCCAGAGATACCTCTCCGACAATCGGAGTGACAAATCCTAATCTCGATCTATGCCAACTCAACAAACACCAACGGAGACACCTGTAGAGCACCTTTATAATCACCTAGTTACGTTGTGACGTTTGGTAGCACACAAAGTGTTCCTTCGGTATCTGGGAGTTGCATGATCTCATAGTCATAGGAACATGTATAAGTTATGGAGAAAGCAATATCAACAAACTAAACGATTATCGTGCTAAGCTAACGGATGGGTCAAGTCAATCACATCATTTTCTAATGATATGATCCCGTTAATCAAATGACAACTCATGTCTATGGTTAGGAAACATAACCATCATTGATTCAACAAGCTAGTCAAGTAGAGGCAAATTAGTGACACTCTGTTTGTCTATGTATTTAGACATGTACTAAGTTTCCGGTTAATACAATTCTAGCATGAATAATAAACATTTATCATGATATAAGGAAATATGAATAACAACTTTATTATTGCCTCTAGGGCATATTTCCTTCAGGTTTCACTAGAGGCTTCTATCAAGATAGCAAATAATACGATGGGTGAACAAATTACTGTCGAGCAATTGATAGAAAAGTGCAAAGTTATGACGATATCTAAGGCAATGATTATGAAATATAGGCATCACGTCCATGTCAAGTAGACCGAAACGATTCCGCATCTACTACTATTACTCCACACATCGACCGACTCCTGCTTGCATCTAGAGTATTAAGTTCATGAAGAACAGAGTAACACATTAAGTAAGATGACATGATGTAGAGGAATTAAATCAAGCAAGATGGCACTAAAAACAGATCTGATGAGAAAACATCGAACGAAAAACGGGGCGAATAAAACGGCAAATTTTCGTGAAGTGGGGGAAATGAAAACGAGAGGCAAATGGCAAATAATGTAAATTGCAAGGAAATGTGATTTGTGATTAGGAACCTAGTAGATGTTGATGATGTCTTCTCAGCAACGGTGCCAGAAAGTCCTTTTGATGCGGCTTGAACTACGTTGGTATTTCCCAAACAAGGAAGGATGATCCAACACAGCTATGGTAGGTATTTTCCTCAGTGATGAGACCAAGGTTATCGAACCAGCAAGAGAACCACGCAACACTACGTAAACGACACCTGCACACAAAGAACAAATACTTGCAACCCGACATAAAAGAGGGGTTGTCAATCCCTTCTGGGTAAAAGATAGGTAAAATTACAGTAGATTGGATAAATAGACCTCGCGAGAACACAATATAAAATAAATAATAATAAATTACAGCAAGGTATTTTTGGGTTTTTGGATTAATAGATCTGAAAATAAATGCAAATAAAAATAGATCTCG
>NC_057812.1:16814609-16833458 GCF_018294505.1 Triticum aestivum
GGCTTCTCTCGAGAAAAATAGCATACGGTGGGTAAACAAATTACGGTTGGGAAATTGATAGAACTTCAAATAATTATGATAATATCCAGGCAATGACCATTATATAGGCATCACGTCCAAGATTAGTAGGCCGACTCCTGCCTGCATCTATTACTAGTACTCCACACATCGACCGCTATCCAGCATACATCTAGTGTCACTACAAGAAATATGTCAACTTGTGACCACCACTATTGGTCACTGAAAGGTCACAAATTTCCATTTGCGACCTTTTTGTGACAAAAAACAGAAGGTCAAAAGCTGGCGGTCATAAACTGACTATAGCGACCTTTCTTCTGAAATGGTCGAAGACGTTTACGACCACGTAGGCATCCAGCGTGGCAATCTGACGTGGCACAAGATTCAGCCCGGTCCAATTGGGTGTTTTACATGGGCCGAGCCCATTAATTCAGCCTATTTGTGTTTTTTTCTGTCAATTTTTGGTTGGGTTCATGGGCCAGACCCAATATTGCATCCTTTTTTATTGTTGGGCCGTGGCCTTTTTAATCCATCGATTTTCTAGTTTCAGCCATATATATTGGAGCTGGGCCCACTAGTCAGACAAGCCCCACATATCATAATCTCATACATTGGTCCCACACATCAGATATTTCAACATTGCTCAGATATTTCAACATTGTTCAGATTACTTTGGTAAGTGGATCCCACTAATCAGGTTTCCATTTCACACATTTTTAAATCACTATTTCAAACAAAACAGAAGAAATGTAATTTATCAAATAACCCTAAATTTTTTACAATGTTACAATCTCGACAGCCTATTACAGTCAAACAGAACAAACAAATCTCTAGCATCACGGCTTTGCACTTGGCTTCATGGCTTTGCACTTCAAATTTGTCCTGGCGCTCCTGTAAAAGAGTGAACACAAAGACTAACAGCATTAGTGTACTGCTACTGAGGTCAGAACCAAACAAATGCAATGGCAATAGTAATGCAAAGACTACCCACTAGTATGTTCCAACTTCACCTTTCCCGTCCTGAATTTCAATACTAGAAAGGGCAAATAAAACAACATACTTACATAGTGAAATGTGTGCTTTTACAAATCTTATAGAATAATTTGTATAAATTATCCATTTAATATGGGCTTCATGAAGATGGGTAGAAAAATAAGGTACTTTAACCACTTTGCACAACAAGATCACAAGCAAGTCTAAGTAAACACAAGTTTAATTTGCTGCATAATCATTGACAAGTCACACAAAATTTCAGTAAACTGTAGATGCTCAAAATTTCAGTAAACTTTGCATAAATATTACTGCTGCTGGTCAGTAATTGTTTCTTAAAAGTGAAAAAGAAATAGAATTTCATGGCAAACTGCTTGTAGTTTACACTATGCAAAAAATGGCATTCAACATCCAATTCAAATTCAATGAAGTTTGACTGAATGTACAGTTTCACCATAGACCAGTTTATACAACCCCAAGGTCAGAAGTTTACCTTAAATACAACCCCAAATGAACCAGTTCCAACAGTGACCTACCAGCATAAGAGTTGACAATAAGATTTCTCATTTTGAAATATGCAAGAAACTAAGTTCAGTTTGCAAGGAAGCAAATTCAGTTCAATTTGCTTGCTTGCAACCAAACTGTACAATTTTGCAAGCAAACATACTATACTAGTACTGAAACAGGAACAAATCGAGCATCAGATCCCACGCAGATCGGGAATATAACAATACAGTATCAAAAATAAACTACTAGAATACATAGAAATTCCATGCAGATGAGTAATTCCATAATACAGTTTCTTTTTTGAAGAGTTGCATATCACAATAAAAACAGATACAATGTTTAATTGCCCTAGGCAAGAACAGTATAATAAAGAACACAGAACATACAAGGCATGGATCTATCTAGCAAACCGTTTTAAGAACAAATCACATCAAGAAATGGACAGTAAAGGCAATCATTTTAGAAGGCTTGGACTGCATACACAAGTTGATCATGGAACTAACAGAATTTAGCTTATGCAGGGCAAACATAAATAACAGAGTTTAGCTTATACACAAGTCAATGCTGCTTCACTTAAACTGAGAAGTGCTATTCCATTGTTTTCCAATTGGTTTCAACAAAGTGCTGTGATGTATGTGTCTTAATATAACTCCTAAGAAATGTTCACAACCTGAATTAACTACACTTTTTCTCATTGAAGTGAACACATCAGCAGTTTAATCAACAACCCCATACTTTACTATAGAATGTTTCTTCTGAATGCATAGCTTAAAGGCGGGGCGGGGCTGAGAATCATCATAACAGGATATGTATAAATATATGTAGAGAGAGAGAGATCACCTTAATAATAGATGGTGGGCATCCTCGCCGGATCGGAGCAGCTTGTCCCTGGCCCTTCCCACGGGATGGTACCAAACTGCACACACACCAAGCAAGAGAGCACGCATCAGATCATATGAGAAAATGAACAAAAAATAGAGAGGAGGAGGAGAGGGGTCACCTTGGCAACAGATGAACAAACTTTGGTCCTTTGGCTCTGTCCTCGCCGGATTGAAGCATCTTGTCCTTTGGCCCTGTCCACACACCAAGCAAACTGCAGAAAAAACACGCAATGGAAAACTGAAGATCACAGTGTATGGAAAACTGAAGATCATAGTGATGATAACATACAAACAAAGAATCTTTGGCCCATCAAGTTTGAAGACAAAAAAAAGAGCAAAACCAACAATGCTACAAATCAGAGATTACAGGAACAGCAACATAAGGTTGTTTAACAAGTTTGAACGGCCACTATATATAGCATAATGTATGTAATGTAAAATTTCTGGATGAACAATCTTTAATGGCTACAGTATTTCTTTGATTGCAAATATTTTTTGTTGTTCTTGGTAATGGCTACAGTATTTCTGGATGAACAGAACAGGTTCAGTTGGTAGGATAAAAATAGCAGAGTGTAACAATACCATGACAGTGCATGACTAGAAATACCATAACAGAGGTAATTATGGGGGAAACCCAGAACAGAAATGTGTATGGCTAGAAATAAAGCAACAAGTGTTGAAGGTACTAGCAAGGAAGCGTTAGTGGTGGTACCTTTTCTTGCAGCGTGATGAAGAACGGTGTCGCCGTAGTCCTCTTCCTGGGTGAGATCGGCGCCATGGTCGAGGAGGTACCTGAGGGCGGGCAGGTTGTTGCCGTCCACGGCGTGCTCCAGGGGCGTCTTCTTGCGTGTCACATCCTATCCCAGGCAGCAGCACACACACACACGATCCATTAGGCACATACTACTAGTATAGTTGATTGACCAAGTAATATAATGCTGCGTCGCGTAGATCGATCTTGGGGATGGGAAGAAGGAAGTGGATTTAGTGCTTACTTGGGGAGGAATCCCACATGTTGACGTCCATCCTGACGGTCTCGACGAGGTAGCGGCAGGCGGCGAGCCACGCTCGAGTGTTTGCGGTGGAGGCGGTGGTGTCGGAGGAGGAGGCTTCCTCTGCCGGTGCGTGGCCGCCGCAGCCACGCTCGAGTGGATCTGGATCCTCCCTCGCCAGTCGCCAGGGAGAGGAGGAGAGGTTAGGGACTGCCGGCGATGGGGTCGAGGGCGGAGGCCGCCGGGGATGGGAGACCATGGAAGTCGTCGGTGGGGCTGGCTGGGGAGAGGAGGTCGGCGGTGTTTGGTGGATTGGGGAATCGAGGCCGAGGGGAGGAAGACAGAAGAGGTGCGGGTAGCCCGCCACTCGCGGCGACGCTGGTGCCCGCCGCCACCGGTCGCCCGCCACTTGGACGAGCCCCGCGGGTCGAGGCCCGCGTCGTCGGGGAGCAGCGCGAGGGGCGCGGCCCCGCAGGCGGAGAGGGAGCAAGGGCGCGAGCGGGCGGAGGGATTCGAAGGTGGCTGCGGCAGGGGATGGCCGTGACGTCGTGGCTGCGGCAGGGGACGGGGCGGCGGCGGAGGACGGGGTGGCGGCGGAGGACGGGGCGCTTGGGTTGGATCTGGATCGGGGAGAAGGGGAAAGAGAGAGGCGGCGGAGAGGGGAAGAGAGAGGCAGGCGTGGGCTGCTAGGGTTTGGATTGGGCTGCTGAGAGGTGGACGGTCAGATCATCTAGAACAGACGGTTCAGATCGGCTAAGGGGGGTGATCCGTGGGATGAGCCCTGATTGGCTCAGAAAATTTATGGTTTAAAATAGTTTCTAAGTACTAAAACTATGGGTATTTTGTGAAGCAACTATCAAAATATTTTGCAAAACGACACAACTAAAATTTTCTCTCAAGTTAGTCCACATTTTTTGGATGATCACCAATTTGCATGCATTTTTATCTTTCTATCTATTTTTAATCATTTTCCGAGTGCCCAAAATGAGTTTTTTTGTAAAGGACCTACCAAATAAGTGTTTCAAAATTGGACCAAATCAATTTTATAAAATACTAGACCATATTTAATGCACAATTGACGAAATGGTTGGGTGTAAAAAGTTTTGATCCACCTCTCGCGAAAAAGACAAATTTCCGCCGATTCAGCTGGAAGCGGGTCAAATTTGAACTGCAGCTGCCTCATAGTTTGCTATTTATTTTTTCCAAAAATCATTTCTAGGTACATAAGTATCTATTTAATCAGAGAAACACCAAAAAATTCCAAGATTCAACCACTAGCTAGGAACGGTCATTCCCGCCGTTTTGACCGCATTTTGAAACGGGCATAAAAAATTCAAAAAAAAATCAAAAAATTGGGAAACCTTCGCATTGTGTCATCATATGTGGCCAAGTTCCTAGGAAAAATAACAAACTTGTAATACGACAATTATTTTAAAAAAGTGTTCTCAGAAACGAGCTATCATGTGTGGAGATCAATGGCTTTCAAGCCAAATGATCAATATTATGGCCACATTCATGGCATAGTTTGTTCAAATGATCTCATATTGTGCACAAGGGTGCATATTGGAATGGCAAACAATGTTGCCTAAGGAAGTTTTCATTTTCTTTGGACAAAAAAACCACTTTCCATTTTTCGAGTGCCCAAAAGGAGGTTTTTTTGTGAAGGAACTACCAAATAATTGTTGCAAAATTGGACCAAATCAATTTTATAAAATACTAGGCCATATTTAATGCACAATTGACAAAATGGTTGGGTGTAAAAAGTTTTGATCCACCTCTCGTGAAAAAGACAAATTTCCGCTGATTCACTTGGAAGCGGGTCAAATTTGAACTACAGCTGCCTCATAGTTTGATATTTATTTTTTCCAAAAATAATTTCTAGGTACATAAGTATCTTTTTAATCAGAGAAACATCAACAAAATTCCAAGATTCAACCACTAGCTAGGAACGGTCATTCCCGCCGTTTTGACCGCATTTTGAAACGGGGATAAAAAATTCAAAAAAATCAAAAAATTGGGAAACCTTCGCATTGTGTCATCATATGTGTCCAAGTTCCTAGGAAAAATAACAAACTTGTAATATGGCAATTATTTTAAAAAAGTGTTCTCAGAAACGAGCTATCATGTGTGGAGATCAATGGCTTTCAAGCCAAATGATCAATCTTATGGCCACATTCATGGCATAGTTTGTTTAAATGATCTCATATTGTGCACAAGAGTGCATATTGGAATGGCAAACAATGTTGCCTAAGGAAGTTTTCATTTTCATTGGACGAAAAAACCATTTTCCATCTTTTGAGTGCCCGAAAGAAGGTTTTTTTGTGAAGGAACTACCAAATAATTGTTGCAAAATTGGACCAAATCATTTTTATAAAATACTAGGCCATATTTAATGCATAATTGACAAAATGGTTGGGTGTAAAAATTTTTGATCCACCTCTCGTGAAAAAGACAAATTTCCGCCGATTCAGTTGGAAGCGGGTCAAATTTGAACTGCAGCTGCCTCATAGTTTGCTATTTATTTTTTCCAAAAATCATTTCTAGTTACATAAGGAGCCATTTAATCATAAATACATGGTTTGGTGGCGATACGTCGAGGTTTGGGCGGCGGCCGAGGACCCCAACTCTAGAGCGCGTAAACTCGCATGCCCGCCGCGTGGTCACCGCGCGACCGTGACGTTGCCATTTGTTCTGCGCGGCCTAGGCATGTCTAGTGGGTTGGGCACTCCCCAGGTTGGTGCTAGGAAGAAAATTACAACATAAGATTCTCACGACGAGACTGATCGATGCTCAAACATGAATTAGCACCCAAGTGTTTGATTAGCGGTACGGGAAACATACATGGCTAATGGGCGTGAGTTTTGGCTGAGGATGATCAGTTACTAAGAAGACCATGTTCACAAATTTTCAGCTCAAAAGGAGGAGCCTAGGTGGTACTTGCTTTGCAAACTACCAAACTGGACATAACTACAAATGTTGAAGCTCGGCTCAAAATAATGAATGTATTGAGCTAGCATTTGGTGGAGGATGGTTATTTGGGCATAGGAAAGCACTGTAGAAAATGGATACTATTTGGACATGCCAATGTGGTACTTCCTTCACAAACTGTTGTTCTGAACAGAATAGGAAAATGAATATTTTTGAATTATTTTTTAACTAGGAAACGAAGGTTTTTACATATTTGACGAAGATATGACCCAAAGAATTTATGAGATTTTTTTGGGAATTTTGGGAATGATAGAAATATAGGTTGCTTCACAACCTAGGGCAAAAACTGCCACATGGACATGACACATAGGCAAAACTGATGAGATGGCGCCTAGTCATCGCAACCCACCACAATTTACAAGGCTATGACCATCTATACTGGTCGTTAACAACTAGAAATAAGGCAGCGGACTAGCGTTGTTTGCTTTATGACCATTTCGTGTAAGGAAATTATGACCTTTCTGACCAAAATGGTCACAATGGTTTAGGGTTTGGAGCCCCCCAGACAGCTTTTGACCAATTGGTCTAAAATAGTCATAAATTTATGACCAATTCTTCGAGGGTCACTGATAGAAGGTCATAAGTTGACATATTTCTTATAGTGTGTATTAAGTTTATGGAGAAACGGAGTAATGCAATAAGAACGATGACATGATGTAGACAAGATCTACTCATATAGAAATAGACCCCATCTTGTTATCCTTAATAGCAACGATACATACGTGTCATTTCCCCTTCTATCACTAGGATTGAGCACCATAAGATCAAGCCCATCACAAAGCACCTCTTCCCATGGCAAGAAAAATCGACCTAGTCGGCCTAACTAAACCAAAGATTCAGGAAGAAATACGAGGCTATAAGTAATCATGAATATAAGAGATCAAAAGACTCAAATAACTTTCATGGATAAAAACATAGATCTGATCATAAACTCAAAGTTCATCGGATCCCAACAAACACATCGCAAAAAGAGTTACATCAAATAGATCTCCAAGAGACCATTGTATTGAGAATAAAAAGAGAGAGAGGAAGCCATCTAGCTACTAACTACGGACCCATAGGTCTACAATGAACAACTCACGCATCATCGTAGAGGCACCAATGAGGATGATGAACTGATTCGTGATGGTGTCTAGATTGGATCTGTGGTTTCTGGAACTTGCGACGGCTAGAATTGTGTTTCGTCAACTGCCCTAGGGTTTTTGGAATATTGGGGTATTTATAAAGCAAAGAGGCAGTGCGGGAGGCCACCGAGGTGGGCACAACCCACCAGGACGTACCTGGCCCCCAGGCGCGCCCAGGTGGGTTGTGCTCCCCTTAGGGCACCCCTCTGGTACTTCTTTGGCCCATCATGCGTCTTCTGGCA
The DNA here is from genome assembly GCF_018294505.1 of Triticum aestivum. NCBI lineage: Eukaryota > Viridiplantae > Streptophyta > Magnoliopsida > Poales > Poaceae > Triticum > Triticum aestivum. The sequence goes on from NC_057812.1 coordinate 16,822,352, forward strand.
TAGAGAAATTCTCCAAAAAGTTTTGCTGCGTTTGGACTCTGTTTGGTATTGATTTTCTATGAAGTAAAAAATAAGCAAAAAACAGCAACTGGCACTGGGCACTATGTCAATAGGTTAGTCCAAAAAATGATATAAAGTTGCTATAAAATGATTGTAAAACATCCAAGAATGATAATATAACAACATGGAACAATAAAAAATTATAGATACATTGGAGACGTATCAGCATCCTATTCTGCACAACTCCAAATGTCCTGAAACTTTACAGAGAATTGTTTTGGAATACAAAAATAATACTGGGCGAAGAAGCAACAGAAGGGGACCAACTAGGAGGCCACAAGCCTGGGGGGCGTGCCTCCAGGGCTTGTGGGCCCCCTCGTCATCGTCCAGTGCCTATCTTCTGGTATATGGAGGGTTTTGACGTAGAAAAAATCATAAAGGAAGCTTTCGGCATGAGGCGCCGCCGCCTCGAGGCGAAACCTGGACAGAAGCAATTTAGGGCTCTGGCAGAGCTATTCTGCCGGGGAAACGTACCTCCTAGAGGGGGAATCGAAGCCATCGTCATCACCAATGATCCGCTCATCGAGGGAGGGTCAATCTTCATCAACATCTTCACTAACACCATCTCCTCTCAAACCCTAGTTCATCTCTTGTATTCAATCTTTGTCTCAAAACCTCATATTGGTACCTGTGGGTTGCTAGTAGTGTTGATTACTCCTCGTAATTGATGCTAGTTGGTTTATTTGGTGGAAGATCATATGTTCAGATCCTTAATGATATTTATTACCCCTCTTATCTTGAGCATGAAGATGCTTTTGAGTAGTTACGTTTGTTCCTGAGGACATGGGAGAAGTCTTGTTATAAGTAATCATGTTAATTTGATATTCGTTTGGTATTTTGATGAGATGTATATTGTTTTTTCTCTAGTGGTGTTATGTGAACGTCGACTACATGAGACTTCATCATGGTTTGGGCCTAGGGGAAGGCATTGGCGAGTAATAAGTAGATGACGGGTTGCTAGAATGACAGAAGCTTAAGCCCTAGTTTATGCGTTGCTTCGTAAGGGGCTGCTTTGGATCCACATGTTTCATGCTATGGTTAGATTTATCTTAATTCTTCTTTTGTAGTTGCGGATTCTTGTGAGAGGGGTTAATCATTAGTGTGAGGCTTGTCCAAGTAAGGACAACACCCAAGCGCCGGTCCATCCACATATCAAATTATCAATGTGACGATTGCGAATCACATGAGCATGATGAAAACTAGCTTGACAATAATTCTCATGTGTCCTCGGGAGCGCTTTGATTTATATGAGAGTTCGTCAAGGCTTATCCTTTGCTATCAAAAGGACTGGGCCACCTTGCCGCCCTTTGCTACACTTGTTACTCGTTACCCGTTACGAATTATCTTACTACCGAACTATCTGCTACCGATAATTTTAGTGCCTGCAGAAAATACCTTGTTGAAAACCGCTTGTCATTTCCTTCTACTCCTCATTGGGTTCGACACCCTTACTTAACAAAAGGACTACGATTTATCCCCTATACTTGTGGGTCATCACGGGTATGCGGATCATAACATGTAATAGGTGCATATAACTTGCAAGATAGGATCAAGAACTTAAATATATTCATGAAAACATAAAGGGTTCAGATATGAAATAATGACACTCGGGTCTTAGTGACAAGCATTAAGCATAGCAAAGTAATAGCAACATCAATCTCAGAACATAATGGATACTAGGGATCAAGCCGTAACAAATTGACTCGATTACATGACAAATCTCATCCAACTCCATCACCGTCCAGGAAGCCTATGAAGGAATTGCTCTCTCCTGGCGGTGAGCATCATGAAATTGGTGATGAAGAAGGGTTGGTGATGATGATGGTGATGAATCCCCCTCTCTAGAGCCCCGAATGGACTCCAGATCAGCCCTCCCGATGAAGAACATGAGGTGAAGGCAGCTCTATATCATAAAACGCGATTAAACTTTTTCTCTTATTTTTTTCTTGGCGAAAAGGAATTTATAGGCCCGAGATTAGGGTCAGCGGAGCCACGCCGGCTCCACATGGTAACAGGACGCGCCCAGGGGGTGGTCGCGCCCTGTTGCCCTGTGGGCATCTGGTGGCCCCCCTCCGGTGGATCTTCGCTCCAGTATTATATATATATATTCCATAAAAATTCTCCAAAAGGTTTCGTCCAATTTTGAGAACTTTTATTTCTGCATAAAAAGCAACACCATGGTAGTTCTGCTAAAAACACCGTTAGTCCGAGTTAGTTTCATTCAAATCATGCAAATTACAGTCCAAAAAAGCGCAAACGTGTTTGGAAAGGTAGATACGATGGAGACATATCATGACCTTGAAAGAATCAACAAAGATCGCACGGTGATCACTAAAAGATTACAACACTTCCGAAAGAAAAATTAGTTCAGGGAAAAGGATCTAGCTCCTCTGGCAAGTCAAAGTCCTTGCCAAAACCCACTGGAGAGTACCCCCTGCTCAAAGTGCAAGAAACCATGACATTTCATCTTGGACTGTCCTCTCTGGGAAGCTGAGATACGAGCTAGTTGAAGATTTGATTCGGGAAACAACAACCATGGTAAAAGGAAGAGTAAGAACTACGATTGGGATGACGATAAGAAATCCAAGAAGTTTTTCAAGATGAAGGACAGTTCCTCTGAGTCCTCATCAAGATCTTCTTCACGGAATCCCTCCAAGTCTTCGTCCAACCGCAGGAATACCTCTCGCAAGGCCAAAGCGTACATCGGCAAGGAAATGAACTCTGACGAGGAAGAATCATTTGACTTCGAAGATGTTGCTGAATCTGATGATGATTCGGACTCTGGAATGGCGGGCATAGCCCGCGCCACTGCTCCAACCTCGAACTTCTTCGAGAACTATTCGTGCGGCAACGAGTCTCCAGCATTCTGCTTCATGGCCAAAGCTTCAAAAGAAAAGGTATCCTCCAAACATCACAAGGTTTACACCAGTGATCAATTTTTTTCTGATGAGGACGATGATGCCAAGCTAATCAAAATTGCTAAGAAGCAGCAAAACTCTCTCGAGAAAATTGAGAAAACTCTCAGGAAATCCGAAGGATTGTTGGTTGAGGAGATGGAAAAAAATCAGTCTCTGACTGAAGAGCACTCTGCACTCACATCTCGAATGAAAGAACTGATTAATCGTCGCGATTTTCTCTTGGTCGACCATGAGGGACTGACCTGTGACTATCTGAAAAGGAAACCGGAACTCGAGTGGCTGAGAGAGAATCATGATAATTTAACCAGGGAAAATTCTCTTCTCACCGAACAAGTCAGGGAGAAAACTGAAGTGTTCATACCACCTTGCTTGAAGTGCCTTGAACGAAATAAGGTTAAATCAAATGCTGAATCTTCTGTGAATGCTAACCCCTTGGCCGAGAAAAATGGTTCCGTGTCTAATGAAAATGCCAGGTTGAAGGATTTTCTTCGGACAAGAATGTTCAAAAGTCTCAAAGAGCATGAAACCCTGTGTGATGCTTTGAAGAAACCCATTCTTCACAAGAATCCCAGGAAAGAGGGATTGAGTTTTAAAAGGTTTGGGTGCCAAAATGTCTTGCATATTTAGAAACACACGTAGTGAATGGTTTGAAATCCGGAGAGGTGTCGCCGAGCAGTCTTGGCTGTTTTTCCTCCAGCTGCTTTGGTTCCTTGATTCTCACTGTAAGCAGTGCACTAGCTAGTGTGCCATTTTCTCACTGTTGTCAGAGGTAAAGTGCAATATTTTCCTTTTCGTTGTGGTGACAGTAGAGTAGTAGGCAAATTGTTTCAGTGGCATGATAGTATCGTAGACCCAGCGGCTTGGTATGGCATGATAGTATACGGGCGTGGGAACCAAATACTGTACTAGTAGAGTAAATAAATTGTTTGCGCAAGAGGAGTGAGAGGGCGCGATCCAGAGTAGGGCAGGGCAGGGCAGAGCAGAGTAGCCACACACAACACGCACAGAGTGCAGCTGTGCAGGTGCCAGTAAGGCAGAGAGAGGGAAATGAGTATGTTTTTTTTATGGGAGGAGCAGAGAAAGTTGCCCTCTGCGCTCTGGCTCGGGGAATCTGGGTTCGACCGTTCGTCCTCACGGTCAAAGGTGCACCGCTTTCAGCCCAGCCAGCAGTCATCACATGCACGGCCGGAGAGAGAGCCCATACGCGCGCCCGGCGACGACGATCGAGATTAGAAACAGAGCACCGGAGGAGCAGTAAACAAAACGAACATCAGCATCGCAGGCCTATCCTGCATATCGAGCTAGCTACGTGAGTGGAGAACCCATTGCCATTGGGTTCCCATCAGTCCCTCTGCAGGACAGGTGCACGCGCGCTCTCTAACATTCAGAGATCCGTCGGTCCATCCTTGCCAAGGCAACGACGTACTACAATGCTACTCCATCTCCAGCCTCTGCGCGGGTATGGCCGAGGACCAAGGCCACGTCGCCTCCCCGTGGGAGAGCAACGCACGCACGCACGATCAACCTCTCCAACACCTCCACATTATTCAGGATTTGTTTTGCTTTGTTTTGTTTTGAGAAAGGTTTCGTTACTCTCTTGAAGACGTCGGATGTGCATTATTTGACATCAAAGCTTTGGAAGACATGAGATGGGACTCAGCATTGGGGCCACGCCTATGCGTGTACGTATGTGTATGATTATCGCGGGGAAATATGAGAAGAGCAGGAAACATGACTGCACAGGATATTGTTTGACCGTTCCCAACGGCCATAACGGGCACACGACATTATTCCATAGCTCAAGTACACAACGTGTAATGTCCAGCTGGGGACCTCTTCGATTTCAAAGAAAAAAATTAACAACGAAATAAGCAAATTAATGTGTCTCTTTGTACATAGGAGCTCCTTTCATACAAACAAATTTCATAGGATTTGGATCCTTAGGAATTTTTCTTACGATGGTCGTTTGATTCATAGAATTGAAATCTTTGAGAATTCTTCCATACGATTCATTTGTACTATATTTTGGAGAATTTTTTTCATCCACTCATTTTTTTGTAGGATTCCTTTTTTTTTTATGTGCTACACTCTTCAGAATCCTGTAAAGTGCAAGAGGACATGACCCTATTCCCGCGTCTTTCCTATTCTTGTATTTTGGGAATCTTGCGAATCAAAGACCTGAATGTGCACCAAGAATTTGTTAAGCACGTTGCAAGTTTACATCAGTTAACCCTAAGACCAACATACTACAATTCCGAGAACACATCCGGACGTATCCGTGGACATGGATACAGGAGGTGGTCATCCGACTGTGCACCTCAAACGTCCGGACACGTTTCAAATGGAATTCAAACAAAAAGGATCATTTTCATGCAAACCAGATGGTTTTCATTTAAACTAGACCAAATTCATTACATTTTCGACACATTTCACTAAAAAAGTGCCCCGAAGTTAACCTAATCAAAATCATGCTGACGTCGTGCTCCAACCTCTCCAACACCTCCACGGCTTGGATGCATGGATGGGATTCTCTCACCTTCTCCATCCAGATTATTCTGGATTTGTGGGTTTTGTTTTGTTCAGAAAGGTACGATCTGTGGTTTCATTACTCTCTTGAAGACTTCGGATATGCATTATTTGACATCAAAGGTTTGGAAGACCTGATATGGACTGGGCATTGGGACCACGCCGGCCCTGTGTGTGTAGTACGTATGTGTACAATTATTATTGTGAGGAGGAAATACGAGAAGAGGAGGAAACATGAATAAGTGCACCGGGTATTGTTTGTCCATTTCCAACGGCTACAACTGACACACCACACATTATTCCAAACCTCAAGTGAACAACGTGTAAGGCCAACTCCACCGCGCGACCCTATCCTGTCCGGCCCCGTCCGTTTGGGGTAAAACGGACAAAGGAGGCGGCCCAGCGCGCGACGGCCCGGACCCATCTTGTCCATTTTGTGTCCGGACCGACCCATTTCGAGCGCAAACTTGCGCCGGGTTTGGGTCGCGGCGGACACCAAACGGACGCGCGCTCGTCCGCGTCGGGGCCGCGTGGCAGGCAGCCACCTACCTCCCACCCGCCCACATCAATGCGCACGAGCGGGCGCCCCCACCTGTCATCCGCACGTCGAGCGGTCGTCGTCCTTCTTTAAGTGGGAAGCGTGGACGGGTCGTCGTCCACACTGCCCCACGCCACCCCGCGGCCTCCTCGAAACCGACAGTGGCGACCACGTCCCAAAACCCTAGCCTAGACCTCGCCGCCGGCCGCCCGCAGCCATGGGCCTCTGGAACTACGGCCGCAAAGGCAGGCACGACCGCGAGGCCGGCTCCTCGTCGGGACGCCGCCGCGGCTCGGTGAAGAAGGAGGAGCCCGCCTCGCCATCGCCACCACGCCGGGCCCCCGCGCCGCCCGCCTTCTCCATCGCGCCCACGTCCGCCGGCGAGCACGACTGGCATTACGTCCGGGCGTCGGTCTGCCGCCGTTATTGGGAGACGAGGACGCCGCTCCCCTGGAGCGACGCCCATCTCCCCAATGACTGGCACCTCTTCGCCGACCGGGTCCCCATCCCGCCGGTCCCGAAGAGCGGCCCTGCGCGCGCCGAGGAGATCGAGCGCCGCCGCCGCCTCCTCCCCGACGACCTTTTCTATGACGCCACGCCCCCGACTCCCCGCTGTGGGACACCTGGTTTCGTGACGAGCACGACACCAGGCGCGCCTCCATCTTCGCCGGCACCTCGACGGGGCCGCGGTGGCCACAGGAGCGCAACCAGGAGCGCGGGCGTAGGCGGGTCCGCGGCGTCACGCCCACACCGTCGCCGTCTCCGTCGCCCCATCCACCTCCTCGCATGACAGACTAGGAGGAGGCCCGTCTCCTGCAGCGTGTCATGGACGACTCCATGTACACGCACGACGAGCGGCAGTGGGACGGCCTGGAGGAGGCCATGGCCCTCTCTGCCGCCGGGGACATCGCCTTCCCCGTCGAGGAGGAGAGGAGGGACGACCCGCCGGCCGCGTTCCAGCAGCTGCTGGGCCAGGAGTGGGGCTGGTCCTGCACTGCTCCGGAGATGGCCGCCGGCGTGGGCGTGAACTGGTGCCCCACTCCGCCGCGGTCACCGGAGCGGGAGGCCTCGCCACGGGAGGAGGTGGTGCAGGCACCTCCGGCCGTCCAGCCGGCCCCCGTCCACCACGCACCTCCGGCCCACCTCTGGACGCCGCCGGACTATGTCGACCTCGTCAGCGACGACGACAACACCGGCGGCCACTGAAGACGGCGACGGCCACGGCACCGACGGGTGCGGCAGGAGCACGCGGGAGGAGTTTTTTTATTTTCTAATTATGTTAATTATGAATCTGGGCCTTTTAAGTGGCCATTGAAACTGGGCCGTTTTCTGGCCAACCCATATATATGTTTTATGTTTTTTTAAATGCGTTTATTTGCTTTTTTAGTTATTTAATTATTATTTTTAATCCCGTCCACCCCAGACACGATTTAGGGTGCGGCCGCGCGGTGGACGCACGCACGACCCAATGGACACAGCCGGACACGGGCGTATCCATCGGCGCCTCAAAGGGACAGATTCGGGCCAATCCGGACGTCCGTTTGGGGTCGCGCGGTGGAGTTAGGCCTAACGTCCATCTGGGGACCTCTTTGATTTCAAAGAAGAAGAAAATTAACAAGCAAACTAACATGTCTCTTTCCACATGAATATGCTCAGGACATTATTCTGAACCGAGAATTTGTTAAGCACGTTGCAAGTGTACATCAGTTATGTGCCAAGCGTAGATAGCAACAAACAACAGTGTTTTCTCTTATACTCAAGCTTTGGATTTGCATGCTAAGAGCATCTGTGGCCGGCCGTCTCAAAACCCTCTCAAAGGCCAGGGCGGGTAGACCGGTCACAAAAAACCGACCCAAAACCGGACGCATCAAACCATCCTCAAACGCCAGGGCTGACCGGTGACCCTCATATCCAGCCCAAATGTAGTGCCGATATGAGACGGCCCGGGCATGCCTAGACGCGTCTACACATCGCCCGGCCCACCTCTGGCCCACCCCGATCGAACAAGATCCCCATCTAGAATCAAACTCCCTCAGTTCACCCCGCCCCGCTCCCCTTTGCTCCAATCCGTCAACTCCCGAGCGCCGGCGACCATGTCCAGCACCGATAGCCACTCCGAACGGCTCCAACATCTGACTTCGCGATGGTGCTGGAGACAAGGACGAGTTGGCAGTCCGCATCGCGCTGGAGCGCTCGCGGGTGGACACGGGTGGCAACTCTGACTCATGTGTGACACTGGCGTTGGACCTTCCCACCCCGCGCGCAGATCTCCAAGGGCAGCTCAATCGGCGTCGAGTGTCCGTTGGCCTCCTCCACCTCCGGCCGCTGCTCCGCGCGGGAGCAATGGGTTCAAGTGCCCGCTCCGCCGACGTCGCGGATGCGCACTCCGAATAGGAGGTGCCCGCCGCCCCCCGCAAGAGGCAGAGGGCAAGAGAGATGGGGGATGTGTCGGACACGGCTATGCAGTGCTCCCGCCGACGCTGTGTTATGCCGGCTGTGCCCGATTAGGATGAGTGTCTCCTGTAGTGGGTGTACCACCGGTTACTTACAACAGCAGACACGGACGCTCGGCGGCACCGAAGGATCAATGCCAAGGCGCTCTGGCTCAGCATTGAGTAGTCCGAGCGGGAGGCTACGAAGGTAGTAGTGAAGGTGGCGAGTGTTGGGGAACGTAGCATGCAATTTCAAAAATTTCCTACGATCACATAAGATCTATCTAGGAGATGCATAGCAACGAGAGGAGAGAATGTGTCCACGTACCTCGTAGACCGAAAGCGGAAGCGTTAGGTTAACGCGGTTGATGTAGTCGAATGTCTTCACGATCCAACCGATTCAAATACCGAACGTACAACACCTCCGTGTTCAGCACACGTTCAGCTCGATGACGTCCCTCGAACTCTCGATCCAATAGAGGGTCAAGGAAGAGTTCCGTCAGCACGACGGCGTGGTGACGGTGATGGTGATGTGATCCGCGTAGGCCTTCACCTAAGCACTATGACCGGATGAGTAAACTTTGGAGGGGGGCCCCGCACACGGCTAAGGGAACAATTGATGTGCCTTTTGGGGTACCCCCGCCCCCGTATATAAAGGAGGGGAGGACAAGGTGGCCGACCCTAGGGGTGGCGCGCCATGGGGGGGGAGTCCTACTAGGACTCCACTCCTAGTTGGATTCGGCCCCCCTTTCCTTCCAACGGAGAGGGGAAAGGGGAAAGAGGAGAGAGGGAGAAGGAAAGGGGGGGGCACCCCCACCCGTTGTCCAATTCGGATTGGGCAGGGTGGAGGCGCACACCTCCTCTTGTGGACTTCCTCTCTCTCTCCACTATGGCCCATGAGGCCCATTAACTTTCCCGGGGGAGGGGGGGGGTTCCGGTAATCTCCCGGTACTTCAAAAAATTCCCGAACCTCTTCGGAACCATTCCGGTGTCCGTATATAACCTTCCAATATATGGATCTTTACCTCTCGACCATTTCGAGACTCCTCGTCATGTCCGTGATCTCATCCGGGACTCCGAACAAACTTCGATCACCAAAACACATAACTCATAATATAAATTGTCATCGAACGTTAAGCGTGCGGACCCTACAGGTTCGAGAACTATGAAGACATGACCGAGACACATCTCCGGTCAATAACCAATAGCGGAACCTGGATGCTCATATTGGTACCTACATATTCTGCGAAGATCTTTATCGGTCAAACCGCATAACAACATACGTCATTCCCTTTGTCATCGGTATGTTACTTGCTCGAGATTCGATCATCGGTATCATCATACCTAGTTCAATCTCGTTCCCGGCAAGTATCTTTACTCATTCCATAATGCATCATCCCGCAACTAACTCATTAGTCACATTGCTTGCAAGGCTTATAGTGATGTGCATTACCGAGAGGGCCCAGAGATACCTCTCCGATACACGGAGTGACAAATCCTTATCTTGATCTATGCCAACCCAAAAAACACCTATGGAGACACCTGTAGAGCATCTTTATAATCACCAAGTTACGTTGTGACGTTTGATAGAACACACAAGGTGTTCCTCCGGTATTCGGGAGTTGCATAATCTCATAGTCAGAGGAATATGTATAAGTCATGAAGAAAGCAATAGCAATAAAACTAAACGATCATAATGCTAAGCTAACAGATGGGTCTTGTCCATCACATCATTCTCTAATGATGTGATCCCGTTCATCAAATGACAACACTTGTCTATGGTCAGCAAACTTAACCATCTTTGATTAACAAGCTAGTCAAGTAGAGGCATACTAGGGACATTCTGTTTGTCTATGTACTCACACATGTACTAAGTTTCCAGTTAATACAATTCTAACATGAATAATAAACATTTATCATGATATAAGCAAATATAAATAACAACTTTATTATTGCCTCTAGGGCATACTGTTACGGCATATCTCTCTCAAGGTAGTTTTGGTGATTGATGACAACATGTTTGCGGACTAATCTTGTGCTTTGAATAATTCACAGATTCTCCCCTGGCACGAGACGTTTCCTTCCCTTCGGAGTGTATTTCAAGATGGTGTAGCTCTTTTGTTTCTTTCTCGGTGGACTAGTTGCGTAGAGGGCACCGTACTATCAAGAGGGGGTTCGTTGGGGTATTGCATGGGTGGAATCAACACGTACACATCAGCTTTTTACCCTCTGAGCTTTTCCATTCCATTATAGAGATCTCTCCTCTCTTCCTTGTCCTGTCTGGGTCCAAGCGGTAGTACCGCGCAACCCAGCGGTAGTACCGCTGAGGAGCCACAAGCGGCAGTACCGCTCCACAGCGGTAGTACCGCCCGTGGCTCCACAGCAGTAGTACCGCTGGGGTGCCTGGCACCTCCGCCTCGTCCTCAGCCCCTTTGGAGAGATTCTCTCTCTCTCTCTCTCTCTCTCTCTCTCTCTCTCTCTCTTCTGTGCCCCAGCGGTAGTACCGCACTACAAGCGGTAGTACAGCCGAAGGGTCACAAGCGGCAGTACTACTCCACGGCGGTAGTACCGCCCGTGACCCCGCTGCCGTAGTACCGCTGGGCTGTGTGGCTCCTACCGCCTCGACTCGAGGG
>NC_057812.1:16833468-16850876 GCF_018294505.1 Triticum aestivum
GCTGGGGTGCCTGGCACCTCCGCCTCGTCCTCAGCCCCTTTGGAGAGATTCTCTCTCTCTCTCTCTCTCTCTCTCTCTCTCTCTCTCTCTCTCTCTCTCTTCTGTGCCCCAGCGGTAGTACCGCACTACAAGCGGTAGTACAGCCGAAGGGTCACAAGCGGCAGTACTACTCCACGGCGGTAGTACCGCCCGTGACCCCGCTGCCGTAGTACCGCTGGGCTGTGTGGCTCCTACCGCCTCGACTCGAGGGGTCTTTTTCTTGTGTCGGGTTTTGCGGCACTAGTTGCGGTTGTAGAGGCGGTAGTACCGTTCCAGGAGCGGTAGTACCGCCCCTACCACCGCGGCATCTCGCATTGTGTGAGGGCGTGAGGAGAATACGGTGGCCCTAGTGGCTTCTTGGGGAGCATTGTGCCTCCACACCGCTCCAACGGAGACGTACTTCCCTTCAAAGGGAAGGAACTTCGGTAACACATCCTCGTCTTCACCGGATCCACTCTTGTTTATCTCCTACCTTTACTTGTGCAAGCTCTTTAGTGTTACTTCTCTTGCTTGCTTGTTTTCTTGTTGATATTGCATCATATAGGTTGCTCACCTAGTTGCACATCTAGACAACCGACTTTGATGCAAAGTTGAATTTGATAAAGAAAAGTTAAAAAATTGGTAGTTGCCTATTCACCCCCCCTCTAGTCAACCATATCAATCCTTTCAATTGGTATCAGAGCCTCATCTCTTTATTAAGGAATTTACCGTCCAAAGAGTATGGTTGATATCGTAGACGGTGTGGAGGAACACTCCGGTGTGAATCCGATCTCGTCTACGGGAGATGGGGGAACCTCGGTCTCTCATGAGGAGTTCAATGTGGCCTTGGAGACATTGAAAACCTCCATGATGACCGAAGTTGAAAGCATGTTTACTAAATTTCTTGAGGGGCTTAAACTATCCACCGCACCGTTGAAAGTGGATGACCCCGCCAACAAGGTGACGGATGCTATCCCCGACAAGGGGGAAGCTAGTAGTGAAAGGCTCCTTCTTCTAGTGGTAAGAATGGCACCGACATCTTTGCCCATGTGGAACCACCACTTGTTTATGGTGGACCGGTTCCTTCCACTCATTTGAATCATGCCGGTCCTCCCCCTAAGATTGTGAAAAATGAGGATTTTGATTCTTGGGTTTACCGCTTTAAACGTCATTTAAATCATGTGAACACTAACCTTTGGCGAATCATTGAAGAAGGTTTCTATCCACATGATCCAAGCAACTTCACCCCTCGAGAAGCCACAGACAATCAATTCAATGAGAATGCTCTCTTCATCATTCAAGATGCAATTCCACCCGAAGACCTACCTCATCTTCGTCCCTTCGCCTTGGCCAAAGATGCATGGCATTGTGTTGTCTCTCTCTACCGGGGAAGCGCAAGCATTCAACGTTCCAACTATGAAGTGGTACAAGATGAGGCTGATGAGTTTGCAATGAAAGAAGATGAAGAACCTCGTGAGCTTTATCGGAGAGTAACCAAACTCCGGTCTCACTACGAGATCACGGGAGCAAGGACACGGATGACAATTGGATCAAGCGCAAATTCCTCAAGGCAATGATGCCCTATCACAAGGCCATGTCCTCCGTCATTCGTCAAAGACCGGACTTCCACACTTTGACCTCAAGCGAAGTGTTGGATGAGTTTGTGGCCATGAACATTTTGGACAAGACCGTCGACAATGCGGTGCTCCGTTCTCAACGGGCAAAGAAGCCTAACCTTGCATTGAAGGCCAAGCTCATCGTTGAAGAAGAAGAAGAGGAAGAAGAGGAGAGCAACCCCGAAGACACGAAGTATGCATATGATGAACACATGGCACTTGCTTCAAGGCAATTTTGGAGCAAGAAAAACTCGAGGCCAAACTTTAGCAAAAACAACTCGAGTGGCACGAGGGGAAAGCAACGTGTAAGGACTTGCTACAATTTCTGCAACGTGAGTCATTTTGTTGCGGAATGCCCGTATGAGAAGAGGGAAGACAATGGTGGCAAGCTCATCCGAAAGGACAAGGCCAAGTCGTTCCCCAACAAGAATAACTTCACCAAGAAGATTCCTCCCAAGGCATTGGTTGTACAAGAAGAGTACAATGAGGATGATGACGATGATGAAGATGATGAGTCGGTTGCCATGGCCTCCGTTGCCATTGCGATGACTTCACAGGTGTCTCTCTTCGACTCACCCAATGAGAGCATCACCGCCAAGTGCCTCATGGCTAAAGCCACCAACAAGGTAACCCCCAATATCAAAACTACCATCATTAATCATCCTTCTCCGACGGATAGCATTAACGAACTTGAGGGAGCTAATGTGGAGGCTAACGAGTTTGAGGCCTTTATGGGCAAACTCAAGGGAAAATCCAAGAAGCACTTTGTTGCTCTCTTGGAACAACTTGGTGAAGCCAATGACATGATCGAGGCTCACGAAGACACCATCACTAAGATGGAAGGGCATAGTCGTGACTATGCCGATGAGATTTCGGATCTTTCCAATGCTCTTGAGGAAGAGCGTGGTCTTCGTTTGGCTCTTGAGGAGTCACACAACGTTGATCATGCTGAGTTAAAGAAAGATTATGATCATGTCCTCATAGTTTCTCATGTGCTAAACTGTGAGAAGGCCGAACTTGAGGTTGATCTTGCTAGACTCAAATAGGAGTTTGATCTACTTGACAAGGCTCACAAGGTCTTGAAGGGTGCTCATGCTAGCCTCAAAGAGTCTCATGATCAACTTCAAGTAAATCTAACCAAGGAAAAAGCCACTTTCCCTCGTATGATGTTAATTGATAATGCAAATGCTACTAACCCGTGTTGTGAGCATGTGCATCTCGTTGAGGAGAACGCTAAGCTAAATGGGAAACTTGAGAGAGGTCTTGCGACTTGCATACAGGGCAAGAAGAATCTCAACGATCTCTTGATCAACCAAAAGGGAGTTGTGGCCAAGGAAGGGGTTGGGTACGTGCCCGACTCCAAGAACAAGAAGAAGAATGACAAGACCAAACTACCTCCTCCTCTCATGCAAACCTTTGTGAAGGAGGGAGAGAGTGCCTCCGAGGAGAAGAAGAAGAACAATGTCAAGAAGGGCAATGTCACCCCTCCCAACAAAGCCGGCGAATTTAATCCTTCTTATGTGTTATGTCGTGCTAGTGATGGGCATGTTTATGCCAAATTTGTTGGTTCTCCTCATGAATACATTGAATGGTCTATTTGGGTTCCAAAAACCCTTGTTACTAACATCAAAGGACCCATTACAAAATGGGTACCTAAAACCAAGCATTGATCTCTTGTAGGTATTTGCTTCCGGTGGGGGATCATGGTTGCTCGATAGCGGAGCTACAAATCATATGACCGGAAGCAAGGACTTGGTGGTGGACGTGCACAAGGTTCCATCTATGCCCACCAATGTCGAGTGGGTGACGCCTCATCTTCTAAGGTATTGGGACTTGGCAATGTGGTCATCTCTCATGATCTCACGATCGACAGGGTCATGCTTGTTGAGTCCCTTGCATACAATTTACTTTCCGTTCGTCAAATTGCAATCATGGGCTTTGCCACTTTCTTTGATATCGATACTGTGGCCCTCTTGTGGAGCAAGACTCTTAAAGTAGCTTTTGTTGGGCATGTCAAGAATGGTCTATATGTGATTAACTTTTCGGAGTGATCCACTAAGACTGCGACATGCCTAATGGCTAAAGTTGATGTGGGATGGCTTTGGCATCGCCGTTTAGCCCATGTCAATATGAGATCTTTGCAAAGTCTCCTCAAAGGGGACCATGTCCGTGGACTAACGAATGTTTGTTTTGCTAAAGATCGTGCTTGCAGTGCCTGTATCGAAGGAAAGCTACATGAGAAGGCTCACCCTCCCATGACTATCATTTATTCAAAGAGGCCTTTGGAGCTCCTTCACATGGATCTCTTTGGGCCTCCATCCTTTGATAGTCTTGGAGGAAGGAAGTATTGCTTGGTGATTGTGGATGACTACTCAAGGTACACGTGGGTGTATTTCTTCAAGAGGAAGAGCGAGACCCAACAAACCATCATTGACTTTGCGAATGAAGCACAACGTCAACACAATGCAAAGATCTTGACAATAAGAAATGACAACGGCACCGAGTTCAAGAACTACACCTTGGATGAGTTTCTTTGTGATGAGGGAATCAAGCATCAATATTCCGCACCCTACACCCCTCAACAAAACGGTGTTGCAAAGAGGAAGAACCGGACATTGATGGATGCGGCAAGGACCATGATGGCGGAGTTCAAGTCTCCGTACAACTTTTGGGCCAAAGCCATCAACACCGCGTGTCATGCATCCAATCAGCTCTACCTCCGCAAGGGCTTGAACAAGACTCCATACGAGATACTCACCGGTAACAAGCCCAACCTCAAGTACTTCCGGGTATTCGGGTGTAAGTGTTTCATTCTCAAGAAAGGTGTTTGGTCGTCTAAATTTGAGGCTAGAGCTTATGAGGGCATATTTGTTGGCTATGCTACAAACTCTCATGCTTACCGTGTCCTCAATAAATCCACGAGACTTATTGAGGAGACGTGTAACGTGGAGTTTGATGAGAATAACAGCTCCCAAGTGGAGCAAAGTGGCACTTGTGATGTAGGTGATGAAATTCCTCCCCAAGCCATAAGAAGAATGGGTGTTGGCTTTATCCTACCCATTGAGGAACCCCTTTTGGCCAAAGGAGAAGGACAAAGCTCCACTCAAGTGGAGCCATCACCAATCCAAGGCCCAGACGCTTCCAAAGTTCAACATGAAGGCCCTCATCTTCAAGAACATGACCAAGGGCAAGATCACGCTCAAGACGGTGTTGACACATCAAGTGATGCCCAAGGTCAAGTTCTCTCCTCTGAGCAAGTTCAAGAACAAGAACAAGCCCAAGACGACGCTCAAGATGATCAAGTGACCACTCCTCGTCTCACCCCCGAGGAGGAATTAGAGAGTCGTGCCGCCAAGGTTGCTTCCAAGCTCTCCGCCAAGGATCATCTCATGACGAATGTGCTTGGAAGCTTAAGAAAGGGGGTAAGCACTCGTAGACAATTAGCAAATTATTGTGAGCATCACGCGTTTGTCTCTTGTGTGGAACCCCATAAGGTCTATGAAGCACTAGAAGATACGGATTGGCTCAATGCCATGCATGAAGAACTCAACAACTTCGAGCCCAACAAAGTGTGGAGATTGGTGCCAAGACCAACCGGGAATCACAATGTCATAGGAACCAAGTGGATACTTAAGAACAAGCAAGATGCCCATGGGATTATCATTCACAACAAGGCTCGTTTGGTAGCACAAGGCTACTCCCAAGTCGAGGGTATCGACTACGGGGAAATCTTTGCTCCCGTTGCTCGTCTTGAATCCATTCGCATGTTGATTGCATATGCTTCTCATCATAACTTTAAGTTACAACAAATGGATGTGAAGAGTGCTTTTCTTAATGGTCCTATTAATGAATTGGTTTACGTCAAGCAACCCCCCGGGTTCGAGGATCCCTACTTTCCCGATCATGTGTATCAACTCGATAAGGCACTCTATGGCATTAAACAAGCCCCACTTGCGTGGTATGACCACCTTACCGAGTTGTTACAAGACCGTGGTTTTGAAGTTGGACTAATCGACCCCACTCTTTTTACTAAGAAGGTCAAAGGGGAGTTTTTTGTGTGCCAATTATATGTTGATGATATTATCTTTGGTTCTCCTAACAAAGCTTTCTATGAGGAATTTGCCGCTCTCATGACCTCAAAGTTCGAGATGTCCTCCATGGGAGAGTTGAAGTTCTTTCTAGGGTTCGAAGTGAAGCAAAGAAGAGAAGGAACCTTCATCAATCAATCCAAATACACTCAAGACATGCTCAAGAGATTCAAGCTAAGTGACGTCAAGCCGGCTTCCACTCCAATGCCCACCAAGTGCCAACTTGACTTAGATCCCAATGGTAAAGTGGTGGATCAAAAGGTATATCGCTCCATGATTGGATCCTTGCTTTACCTTTGTGCATCTAGACCGGACATCATGTTGAGTGTGGGAATTTGTGCACGGTTTCAAGCCGCACCTACGGAAAGTCACTATGTGGCGGTCAAACGAATCTTTTGATATTTGGCTCATACCCCAAACTTTGGCTTATGGTACCCAACAGGATCAAACTTCAAGCTTGTAGGGTACTCGGATTACGATTGGGCGGGAGACAAAGTGGATAGGAAGTCCACTTCCGGAGGGTGCCAATTCCTTGGTTGCTCTTTGGTAAGTTGGTCTTCCAAAAAGCAAAGTTGTGTGTCTCTCCCGTCCACTGAGGCGGAGTATGTTGCCGCCGGTAGTTGTTGTGCACAACTCCTATGGATGAGGCAAACTTTAAAGGATTACGTGTCACTTGTGACAAAGTGCCTCTTTGGTGTGACAATGAAAGTGCCATCAAGATCTCTCTCAACCCGGTGCAACACTTCAAGACGAAGCATATTGAGATTCGGTATCACTTCATCCGGGATCACATTAGGCGAGGAGAGATCGAGCTCAACTATGTCAACACTCATGACAACCTTGCAGATATTTTCACGAAGCCCTTGGATGAAGCAAGATTTCGCGAGTTAAGGCATGAGCTAAATATCATTGATTCGAGCAATGTGGCTTGAACCCTTGCACACCCCACCACGCTCATTTTGTTGTCGAGTTTAGGTGTAAGCATGGACATAGGGGGAGTGTTGTTCTCTCAATGAACTCTCCCTTCCCCCATTATGCATAAATTGATCAAGTCTTTCACTTTAGCCATTGTTGATGATACTTGTGCTTCAAAGACGAGTTTTGGTCATGGGCCCAAGGTTAAAATCTTCACGGCGCCATACCTTTTGACTCAAACATAGGTGGCCTCGGCCACCGCCCTCTTTTGAAGAGGTGTGTCTTGGTCGTTTGCTGGTGTGCTCTTTTTCTTGCTGTTTTTGTCTTTCCTTCGAGCAAAAGCCTTGTTTGTTTGGTTGCCGTGGCATGCTGGGCGGTACTACCGCTGGTGGTGCACGGTACTACCGCCCCCCAACGCGGTACTACCGCTGAGGGACGGGACCAGGGGGTTAAGTCGGGGCAGGGGAGGTTTCTTCTCCCCCATACCCATTCACTTCGCCCCCTCTTTCCTCTTCCTCTCTCCAGCCTCCACTCGCTGCGGGAGGGCTCCGGCGGATCTCCGTCTCCGGGGTGTCCCTCTCCATTTCCTTTGGTGGAGTCGATCCCCACCTTGTTCTCTTGCCATGGATGTCGGTATTGCCCCCGTTCCTTCTTTCCTTTTGTCTCGTTTTCAGATCTTGTTTCTTAGGGGCAATGGTGGTTGCATCTCTAGATTTTTGGCTAAATCTAGGCTTGAGTTGGTTGGAGAAGGCAACTAGACTATCTCGATTAGAGTTTGGTAGGAATATTTTTGAATTTGGTAGGCCGGTAGTGCCGGATCTGACCACGGTAGTAGGAAACCGTTGTTTCTCCGCCTCGTGCGGTAGCAAACTGCTGTTTCTCGCCTCAAGCAGTACTACCGCTCTCGATGGAGTGGTACTACCGCTTGACCTCGAGCAGTACTACCGCTCTCTTTGGGGCGGTACTACCGCTTGAGGCGGTACTACCGCGAGCATGTCACGGTACTACCACTGCATGTCAAATTCCATCATATTCCTGCTTTACCTTGATCATTTTTGTTGAGTTTGTTGGCTTATGCTCGTTCTTTCTGGTTGTTTTGCGTGTTCTTGTGTTTGGCTCTAGGTGATGACCATTCTGAGCATCAAGCTCGCCGTATCAACCCCGGGCGTGCAACATCAAAGCGCTACCGCACCTCTGAGCCAACCGGTGGTCCTCGAGCACCCAACCGCCTCCAGCAAGCGCTTCTACAAGTGTTCCTCCACCTCCTCAGCACACGAAGAGATATGCCAACAAGCCAAAATGGAAGACTGTGACTGAGATGACCAACAAGGAGTTTTGGGAGAAGCGGCGCCACAACCCCTATGCGGTGGACCAAGAACCCACTTTGGTCAACCACCCATTCTGGAACCATTTTCAGTTTGCCATCTACTTTGATGTGATCAAGGCCAAGAAGAATCTCTTTGTTGATGTTCGCTCCATTGACACTGATACTATGGAGAAGGACCCGGAGTACTTTGGCGAAGCCCTTCAGATGTGCACTCAGCTGAACATTCTCAGGATCATGCAATTCAACAAGGATTTCGATGCGGATTTGGTGGCTCAATTCTATGCCACCGTCCATCTTGGGACGGATGTCAACAGGACTCTGACATGGATGACCAATGGCAAGCTGCTTTCCGTCAAGTGGACGGCTTTCATGGAGTTACTTGATGTGGTGGATAACGGGCTTGAGACTCCTATCGGTTTCCGCCCTCACCGCAATGCTACGTCCACCCACAAGCAAGCCCTTTGGCCCTACTACACTGTGAAAGTTCACCCAGTAACTGAGAAGAAGACCTATGAGATGTCTCCGTATCTGAACATTCTTCATCGCATCTTCTGTGAGACTCTCTTCCCTAGGATCGGGAATCTGGATATGGTCCACTCTTACCTCATGGACATGCTCCTTTTCTGTCAGCATGAGAAGGAAGCAAGCACTGGAGAGAGCCTGGATATTTCTCATGTCATGTGGTCTAAACTCCTCTCTGCCGTGTCTGAGCGCAAGTGCCATATATATGGTCCATTCATCATGAGGCTCATTGAGAGGGCCTGGGCACAGACCTATCCCAGAGTGTTGCTAGAGACTGGAGACTTGGTTTCTCATGAGATCAAGCGTCTGAGGAAGAAGTACAATTGGACCACCCCAGCGCCTCACACAGGGGGTCCGTCTGCTGCTGCTGCCACAGGGGATCCGTCTGTTGCTGCTGCTGCCATGGGGCCCGAGGGTGGGGCTGCTACCGATGATCATGAGGAGGACTTTGGGTCCTCTAGTACAGAACCGTCGTGGGCACAGAAGCTTAAACGCAAGATGAAGCAGCTTTTCTGCATGGAGTCTCATGGTCAGTACATGACTCATGTGGCAGAGAAGCATGCCAAGACGCGCCACAAGGAGCTCATGCGTCAGATGGGAGCGACAGTTGCCAGTGGGTCTGAGGGTCAGATCACTGAAGAGGAGGACTGGATTCATCAGCATTGCCATTGGACCAACTCCGATGCCGAGCAGTTTTCGACCCACGATGAAGATGCAGAGATGTGATGTTCGAGATCTTCATCTTCCCATCACCTGGAGTCGTAGCGTCACTCTTTGCCCTTTTTGGTGTCTCGCTGCCAAAGGGGGAGAGAGTGTAGGGATTTGTGTTATTGCCGTGCTTTGAGTCGTCTTGTGGTTTCTTGTGTGTTCTCTCGGTGTCTTTATTTGGTTTGGTTTGGTGCCTGTGAGACCTAAGTTCTAGACATATGGTGTGAGACATATGCTCCCTATCGCTACCTTATTACTTATGTCTATTCAGTACTGTAGTTTATTATGAGATGCATGCTTGTCCTGTTATATTCTCTTCTCTCATATATCTTGTGCTTAGTATTGTTGGACTATAAAATATAGGGGGAGTGTTGATCCGAATGTGTGTGTCTTGATCCGTATGCTCCACTATCTAGGTGCACACATTCTGGGGGAGCCCGTCTATATTTTGTAGTTCAGAGTTTTCTTCTGTTATTTCTTTTCCTTGCGCAAATCCCTAGTTGTCATCAATCCACCAAAAAGGGGGAGATTGTTACAGCATATCTCTCTCAAGGTAGTTTTGGTGATTGATGACAACATGTTTGCGGACTAATCTTGTGCGTTGAATAATTCACAGATTCTCCCCTGGCATGAGACGTTTCCTTCCCTTCGGAGTGTATTTGAAGACGGTGTAGCTCTTTCGTTTCTTTCTCGGTGGACTAGTTGCGTAGAGGGCACCGTACTATCAAGAGGGGGTCCGTTGGGGTATTGCATGGGTGGAATCAACACGTACACATCAGCTTTTCACCCTCCGAGCTTTTCCATTCCATTATAGAGATCTCTCCTCTCTTCCTTGTCCTGTCTGGGTCCAAGCGGTAGTACCGCGCAACCCAGCGGTAGTACCGCTGAGGAGCCACAAGCGGCAGTACCGCTCCACAGCGGTAGTACCGCCCGTGGCTCCACAGCAGTAGTACCGCTGGGGTGCCTGGCACCTCCGCCTCGTCCTCAGCCCCTTTGGAGAGATTCTCTCTCTCTCTTCTGTGCCCCAGCGGTAGTACCGCACTACCAGCGGTAGTACAGCCGAAGGGTCACAAGCGGCAGTACCGCACCACGACGGTAGTACCGCCCGTGACCCCGCTGTCATAGTACCGCTGGGCTGTGTGGCTCCTACCGCCTCGACTCGAGGGGTCTTTTTCTTGTGTCGGGTTTTGCGGCACTAGTTCCGGTTGTAGAGGCGGTAGTACCGTTCCAGGAGCGGTAGTACCGCCCCTACCACCGCGGTAGTACCGCGTGGGGTCCTTTTCCTACTAGTCTCCTCTGCGCGGCAGTGCCGCTGGCTGGCGGCGCAGTACCGCTGACCTGGCGGTAGTACCGCCCCCTCTCAGCGGTAGTACCGCCCTGTGCGGGGCTGGTTGGTGGGGGCAACGGTTGGATTGTTGCCCCCACTATAAAAGGGAGTCCCCTTCTTCTCTTTCACCTACCTCTTCCTACCCCAAGCTCCATTTGTTGCTCAAGCTCCATTAAATGCCCCAAGCTCCATTTTCGCCCGATCTATCTCTCTAGCCAATCAAACTTGTTGATTTGCTCGGGAGTGGATGAGAAGGCCCCGATCTACACTTCCACCAAGGGATTTTCGATTCCCCCACTCATCCCTAGCGGATCTTGTTACTCTTGGGTGTTTGAGCACCCTAGACGGTTGAGGTCACCACGGAGCCATAGTCTATTGTGGTGAAGCTTCGTGGTTTTGTTGGGAGCCTCCGATTAAGTTGTGGAGATTGCCCCAACCTTGTTTGCAAAGGTTCGATCGCTGCCTTCAAGGGCACCAATAGTGGAATCATGGCATCTCGCATTGTGTGAGGGCGTGAGGAGAATACGGTGGCCCTATTGGCTTCTTGGGGAGCATTGTGCCTCCACACCGCTCCAACGGAGACTTACTTCCCTTCAAAGGGAAGGAACTTCGGTAACACATCCTCGTCTTCACCGGATCCACTCTTGGTTATCTCCTACCTTTACTTGTGCAAGCTCTTTAGTGTTACTTCTCTTGCTTGCTTGTTTGCTTGTTGATATTTCATCATATAGGTTGCTCACCTAGTTGCACATCTAGACAACCGACTTTGATGCAAAGTTGAATTTGATAAAGAAAAGTTAAAAAATTGGTAGTTGCCTATTCACCCCCCCTCTAGTCAACCATATCGATCCTTTCACATACTTTCTTCAGCGAGGGTGGCCAAGCTCGAGCGTAAGCAGGACCGCATCGTCCGACACTTGAAGGGCTACATCGTCATCTCCTCTTCCTCCCCCGACAACTCCGACGATAACCCACCTCCTGCCGTGGACGCCTATAGCAGCGTCGGCGACCAGACGGGCAAAGGGCGGGCGAGGAAGTGGTGAAGCTCTGCCATCATCTCCGTTTATATAATCTAGCTCGTAGTACTATCTATTTAGAATTTGCCGGCCATTGAACTGTGATTAACTTGTGGTGATGTTTACATGTGAATTATGTTCGTTTGCTATCAGTTTATATGTTTATTTCCAGTTGAATTTGTCTGTTTGATGATCTATGTAGTACGTTGCATGATTTTATGTGGATACATGGTGCTGGATATGAGATACACGGCTATACACGCCCCGATTTGGGGACTACCCGGTAACTGTCCGTGGATCCGCCTGGGCGCGCCCGTGGACGTATAAGGTGGCGGATTTGACAAGTCCGGTTGTAAATGCTCTAAGGGAATCTCCAACGCGGAGCCCACAAAATGGAAACAGTATCAGTCCGCGAACGGCTTGGACGTGTCCGTGGACATGGATATGGAAGGTGGCCATCCAACCGCGTACCTTAAACGTTCGGACACATTTCAAATGGAATTGGAACAAATTGGACCATTTTCATACAAACAGGGTGATTTTCATTTAAACCGGACTACATTCATTATATTTTTAACATATTTCATTAAACAAAAGGGTCCAGAAGTTAACCTAGTCAAAATCTCACCAGTGTTCGTGCTCCAAGTCCTTTTGTTCCCTATGTCTAGCATCTTGGTTGGCCATGAGCTTGTTGCCCATCAACGAAGTTCGGGTCCTCTCTGGCCTTGGACGCTACGGCCTCCGCGCTCATGAACTCATTGTAGATTTGTCCCTCCGCCAATCGATGATGCGCAAGGAGGGTGAGGTTGTAGCGTTGCTCCTCCTGTGCCAGCCTGAATGCCCACATCGGTGGCGCGGGCTGCTTCTCCGGCATGATGTTATTGAAGTGCGCATGCACCTGCTCCATGGTGAAGCCGGCATGGACCGGCGGGAGCAGGGGTGCTGGCTCGTCGTCAGACGCCTCCACCATCTTGTCATCGGCCAGCCGGGTTCTATCCGTCGCACATGACGAGCCAGCCAGCCAGCCTCAAGGCTGTCCAACTGGTGCTTCTGCTCCATCAAGAAGCTCTTCCACATTGCTCTAGAGCTCATGGTCATGGCGGTGGTGGTGCACGAAGGAGGAACAAAAGCGGGCGTGATACTGTGCGGATCGTGCTGGGTGTGGCCACGTATAAATAGTGGGCACCGACTAGGCCAACCAGCGGGCTGTTTCAATGCAGGCGCCAGAGTAGATTTCTTGTCAGTCGCACATGTTTACACTACTAGGGAAAACCTTATACACCGAAGTTTATCAGTAGCGCGGTTTAAAAATGGGTGCTACTGCTAATTAGTAGTAGCGAGGGGTATAAAAACCGCACTACTACTAAGTTGATATTAGTAGCGAGGGGTATAAACCCGCGCTGCTACTAAATGGTCTCCAACAATGCCCACGGGATAGGCCATAGTAGTAGCGAGGGGTATAAAACCGGCGCTACTACTAAATAAGTAGTAGTAGGACAGGTAAGGCCCCCATGCTACTACTAAGCGTGTCCACCCCTACCCGATCCATACTCCCACCCCACCAACCGTCCCACACCACCCACCCCTCGTCTGTCTAAAAAAACACGCAACCCGATCCATATCCCCAACCTCCTCTCCTCTCCCAACCCACTCGCCGCCGGCCTCCCTTCGACCTCCTCTCCTCCGTCCGTCCGCCCGCATGCCCCCCGCCGCGTGCGCCACGCCGGCGGCCGCCCGCCCGCCGCTCCCCGTCTCGCGCCGCTGCCCGCCCCGCCAGCTCCTCCTCCGCTATGGCATGTCGCTGCACCGCGGCCTCCTCCCCCGCGGCATCGGCGTCGGCGTGGGACTGGACCCGCTGGAGCCGGCACTTCGCGGAGATGGACCAAGGCCAAGGCCAAGCGCAGGAGCCCTGATAGCACCAGCACCAGCATTGGCTCCTCCATTGCGCCCCCACGCATCCCCATGCCTCCGCCACCCGTGACCCTCTCCGTCTCCATCTTCGGTGAGCAGGGCAGAGCAGAGCACCCCCTTCCTTGCTTCCTTTCTTGCTAGGGTTTCACTGGATTCGGGCGGGGATCACTTGCTTGTTCTTCCTAGCCTAGCCTAGGGTTGCTGAATACTGATTCAGTAAGAGCTTGCTAGTAGCTAGGGTTTCGCTAGACCCCTTAATCTCTCAATTACTTTTGTTCTGGTCCTTATTAATCCCATTATGTAAGAACCCATGCTCGCTTAGTTATCCATCCATTCACTACCTGCTACATCCATTTAATTTGTGCTCCTTTGCTAATTTGATAACAATCCTAGCCCTCTATAGTTTAGTTTTTGCTCAACTAAAGAAACTAGGCAGACATGCTATACATGCTCTGCTCCAAGGCAATTGCTTCTGTCGCTGGACGTTACCACAAGGAATGCTCTGTAGAAAATGTGTTAGCTTCACTGAAAATGTGTTTCCCAGGATCTGATGCATGTGTGTGTTCGCGTGGTTGTGTGCAGGCAGTTGAAGGAAGGGGGCGGGCCATGGAGAAGCTGCTAGGTGTGGGCTCCGACCCTGAAGCCATGGATGGAAGGTACCTCCATTGCCCATCTCCTTTGTCTCTTCTTCTTTTGCTGCTGCAGAGCAACCCATATAGTGATATGGGTGCTCAATAGCCTCCGACCCTGGTTATTCTCTATGTAACAATTCATATCAGTAATTCTATCTATGACATCTATATTAAGTTCAGCGTTTATGCTTTGTGGAAGTATGTATTTACTCTATTTTGAAGCTGTTGCAGTAGTTGTTTTTGTAAAATATTTGCTGACTAGGAAATGATGCTCTCATAGACAATAACTAGCTTGTCAAATATTTGAGTAGATTTAGTGATTAGATCTTACGCAAGAGTAGGTTCATGTATATGTGCTGATTCAACTATATTAAAAGTGTTAGCCAAATTTTATTTCGTGGAATGAACACTTGAATTCAGCTCAACATACTGGATGTTCTATATATCATCTTACTCCTTAGGTTTACAAACTAGTTGATGATGGTTTCCTTTGTCATGTTGCTCTTGGAAGTCCATAGTCTGAAACGGTTTGTGAATGTAGTTAGCATTTCAATCTTATTCATGTGGTACTCAAGAATAAGAAGTTGCAAGTCTGTTACAATCCCTTGCTGTATGTTTATTGAAGGGGTCAGATCCTCGTGAATGTTCCACATGCGACATCCAGCACGCTTCCATGCCATGGACCCTTGACGAACGAAGGCCGAGGAAGGCCATTGCATCTATGCTCGGCTGCGAGAAGATGACATGGATCTCGTCTGCCCGCTCATCCGCTTGTAAGGTCACATCTATCTTCTCTGCTCCCTACTCTGAAAACTGAACCCCTTTCTTCTCTGTACATTTGATAGGTTGCAATTTGTCATTTCAACTGGATAGATGGTTGTAAACGTTTCGTCCTGCACTATATTTCTTGCTCAATTGTTGTTAGTGCTTAGGTTGTACTAGTAGCCGCGGCACAAGTACAAGAAGGGTTTCAGATTTCTCACTTGTGCAAAGAATAAGTTCAGTCAATCTAATATTGATACTTGCAGTGTAAACCCCTATGTAATTTCGGTGAATTCCCTTTGTAATCTTAGTGCTTGCAATGTAAAAGTGCAGTGTAAGATAGACTAATAAAAGACCGAAACTACCACTTCAGTAATTATAGTGTAATTTAATGTGCATTTTGCCCAATGATGTGTATTCCTTATCTTTATGGTCGCCTGAATTTAAAGTGGTGTTGGACTGTAATTTTCAGTAATGTGTCACTTCTAGTTTACCTAAATATTTTTGCATTCTTGTTAGTTTTGTGCCCCATTCTAAAGAAATTCAGTAAACGTGTACGTCCGATTATGTAAATACAATATTTTACAAACCATTTAGATACAACAACATGATCTTTGTTTTCTTTTCCACAAGAAGCTAATTTGCCTTACATGAAGGGGCACATCCTCTTCATCTTGCAGGTGTGACTCATGTCCTCGCATTCTTACTTCACCTTCATTTCCATCAGCTTTTTGATCCTGAAATTTTAAGATAAATTGCAAGTACTCAGTATCATGTTCTTAAACAAAGCTATTGTTTTTTGCTTGAATGTTAGTGTTTTCTCTAACCTATGTATAGTGTCAACAAAGATCTAAATTACCACATGGAGATGCATTTTTTGGCGGCATCTTACATCACAGTAATTTACAACAAAGATAGGTTTACAATGTCTTTTTTATAGCAACTATAATGCATAGCTGCAGATTTTCTGGAATGCACATCTGTATTTTGTATGCATGACAGATTCTATCTTCGGTAGTGTTATCTATCTAGTCTGATTTATACACTGCATTCCTAAGCTAAAATATATTTTGTAACTTAAATATATATCCAAGTTTCATTGAGTTATTTGTCACTTTTTAATTGAATATCTTTTTGTAACTGAAATATCTATGTACTTACAGTGCATATCTAATAAGGCCCTTCCCAGCGAGACCTAAGTTTAACCGAATATCTTTTTTGTCGATTGTCGTAGGTTTTTATGCCCCATGTATTTAACTGAATATCTTTTATGTCCTGATGCCTCATGTATTTATAGTAGTAATGTTCTAATTTAGTGTTTCTTGAACATGCTCAGGGACTCAGGGCAATGGATAAAATCTAGATGCTAAGTTGACTTTTTTCCTGCGGATTTGGTTGTCGTGAAGAGATGCACATAGGGTTAATTGCTACAGATACTGAAAACTTTGAAACTAGTGACGGCGACGACCATGATCGTAATCACAAGCACCGAAGACCACTGCCATGTTCCTGCACTTTAGTGTTATCTCAATCGCTGCATTGAAATAGTATGATCTATTACTTCACATTTTCTGTACAATGAGGACAACTGTCACATTGTGCCAATATATGTGTAGCCTTGAAAGGTGTTCTCTAAGTGTTGTTACTATTGATGATTTGAGTTGCAATTAACGTTCTTCACAATACGCTCCAAAATCCTATCTGAGTGTTGGATTTGAGTTGCTTGCCTAGACTATTTTCTGTGCTGCAGCATTTTTTGTTTTTATTTTTTAATCCCTAATTAGTTACTAGTAGCGTGGGAATAAATGGTACGCTACTAGTATCTAGAATGCTAGTAGCGCCTGGTATTCTAGACATGCTACTACTATTTCATTAGTAGTAGCGTTGGTTTCCAATAGTAGTAGCGCGCACAGGAGAAGTGCGCTATAGCTATTAGCAGTAGCGAGCTTCCATTAAGCGCGTTGCTGCTACGCTTGTGTAGCAGTAGCGCTGATGAGCACGCGCTACTGCTACGTGTTAGCTGTAGCGCCTTATTAGTAGCGCCGGTCCCCGTGGTACTGATACACCTAAAACCCGTGTTGTTGCTAGCCTTTTTCCTAGTAGTGTTAATATCAGTAAGTGGACGGATGGGCAGCCGGTTTGAATGTCATAGATAGCCACCCCGTCTCATCCAGGAACGTCTCTCCGGCATTGAAGAAGCATGGAGACCGGAATGCGCTGCAGACGGTGCTCTTGGCCGGCCCGCTACTTCAATGTCGGCAAACCTCTCGTGTTCACTCTGGGCTAAATGCGGCGCCGGGAGCGAAGGTGCAGACGCGGGAGATTTTTATTGGTGATACCGAGTGTTGGGCACATACATGGTGGAGCTCCGAATGCACGCAAACCACTTGGTTTGTGAGATTTTTTTTCTTTTGCGAAATTTCACACAACTAGACGAGTCCAAACCGCTGGGGTACTGCGTTGGACGACAGAGTTCATTCGGACAGCTCAGTCCGAATGTTTACGGGCATTTTCAAGGTCCGTGTTGGAGATGACATAATCTAAGCCAGTCACTTTATTACCATTT
>NC_057812.1:16851983-16870961 GCF_018294505.1 Triticum aestivum
TGTTTGGACCCATCGTCGAAAGTTTAGCATGATTTGACATTAGTTCGATTTTTTTTAAGATCTGACCCATTTCAGGACGCCAATAACAATGGCGTTTTGGTTACATTGGACACGCCACGGTCTCCGGTGTCTGCTCATGGCCCACTTTCTGATCTTTTTTTTACTGCCCGACGTGGCAAATGGAAGACGCAATCAACCATGACGTTTAGGTCTGAAACGTTAAGGCATACACGCACGTATAATTCCTGTGGGGTGGCTTGCTCACTCGCGCATGCCATGCATGGCGCACGCATGCATGCCCACACTGGCACGCATCACTCTCATCACATGTGGATTGATGGATCGATCATATACTGATGGATGGAAGCGCCTCATGCGTGCACGTACGTGCCACCCCATCAGTTGCTCCGACGAGCAACCAACATCATCCATCTTCCTTTCATGTCGAACAAGTCCCGTTGGAATAGATGTATGTGCCAAACGCCACACAAAAACTCGAATCTTTGATGGAATCTTCGCCTTCCACAATTGTGTCTAAGAGTCCTTGTCAGTTGTAATGTTGGAATGACCCGGCCGGTGCTCCAGCCAATCTCCCCTCTGTGTTTTGATCGCACAAATCATTCTATATGCTGATCTTACATAGAATATCCCATGCTTATCATAGTGCCACACCCAGAAATCCTCTTGTAACCGCGTGCTGAGTGGTATATTAAGGATACCTCAACATCATCCGCAATAAAATGTTCAGTAAGTGCATGCTTGTTCCATGACCGTGTGACAAGGTTAATAAGATCCGAGACCAACATCGGAGGGTTTGCCGAACATGCACAAATGGGTCTTAGTTTATAATCCCTTGGGATCCAGTTCATACCAAATATTTGTATTTGCGCCTGACCCAATTCTCGTAATAAGACCCAGTGCTAGGATGTCCCGGCTCTCCAGAAGATAACGCCATACCTGGGAGGGGGCGGATCCTAGAGTGGCATGTAGGAGATCGGTGTTTGGGTAATATCGAGCTTTTAAAACTCGAGCACTGAGGGACTCCGGATGCTGCAATAACCTCCAAGCTTGGCGAGCAAGTAAAGCCAGGTTGAATAACTCGACATCTCGAAAACCCAAGCCCCCCATAAACTTTGGTTTTGACATTGTTTTCCATGACACCCACGCTGTCTTTCTCTGACCATTCTTACTCCCCCACTAGAATTTCTGAATCAGACTATCGATGTGCTCACATAAGCCACGAGGTAACTTGAAACATGCCATCGAGTATCACTAATAGGGAAAACCTTATACACAGAGGTATAGCAGTAGCGTTGGTCAAAACTCGGCGCTAGCGCTACTTAGTAGTAGCGCTTGTTACAAAACCACGCTACAACCATTGTTTTAGCAGTAGCGCGTCTCCACAGAAAGCGCTACTACTAAAATTTCCTCACTAATGCCGGTAGGCTAGGAATAGTAGTAGCGGTTCACCCAGAAGCACGCTACTGCTAAAAACTTTGTAGCAGCGCGTTTATGCTGTAGAGCGCTACTGCTATGAAAAAGGAAATAAATAGAAAAATAAGTAGAAAAGAAAAATGAAAATGAAAAAAATAGAAAAAGAAGAAATGAAAAAAAGAAAATGTAAAGAAAACAAAAGAAAAAAAATAAAACAGAAAGGAATAGCTGTAGCGCATTTCTCTGGAACACGCTATAGCTATCTTAGCTGTAGCGCGTTTCGGCAAAACGCACTACTACTAGTTTGACTCAAATCCCGGCAGCCCGGACTCAAAATTTCGCTAAGTCCTTTCCCCCCTCTCTACTCCCGCCCCCTGTCCCCCAACTGCTCCATCGCCGCCGTCGCCCTGCTGCCTTCGACCACACCGCCACCGCCCGAGGCCGCCTTCGACCACGCCGCCGCCGCCCGCCGCCTTCGACCACACCGCCGCCGCCCGAGGCCGCCCTCGACCTCACAGCCGCCGCCCGAGGCCATCGTCGAGCTCACCGCCGCCGCCCTCGACCTCACCGCCACCGCCCGAGCCAGAGCCTGCCCTCGCCGCCGACCGTAAGGCTCTGCCTCTGTTGTCCCCTACCCTCCTCTCTCTCTCTCTGCTAGGGCAATTCATATATATGTTGATACTGTGTTCATATGAACCCTAGGTGTTCATATGAACCCTAGATTTTTTAGGGCAGTAGGCATTTTATAGCATTTAGGAAAAATGATTAGCAATTTTTTTAGGAAATTAGCTAGGGCAATTTTTATGAAAATGCCTAAATAGTAATTCCATTTAGCTTTAAACTAATAGAGGGTATATAAATAATAGTAGCATTTAGATTTAAATTAACAGTGGCTATAAACAAAAAACACTTAGCTATAAAAAAATATTTGGACTACGGACCTGAATTTGTTCTAAATTTCATTCAAATGAATTTTGAATTATTTGGACTATGGACCTGAATATTTTTGAAGAAATTGGGTGTAGGTACTAAGGTCTTGCCGTGGAAATTTTGATGAGGTCAGAAGGATCAGAGAAAATGGAGTTCCTAGACTTTTAGCTTTAGACAAAAAACAAAAGTATTTAGCTATAAATAAAAAATAGTAGCTATGGCATTTAGCTATAAACAAAAAACAGAATTGTTTTTCTTTTCAAAAACTTGGTCAAACTAATTGTTGCTATGTAAAAAAAAAACAAGACTGTTTTTATATGATATATGTCATTGATGTTCATTTGCATATTCCATTATTGTTGATTATATCTTTTCATTGAAGTGGCCATGTTATATGCGAATTCCTCAATAGTGTTTGCTCATGTTATATCTTTTCATTGAAGTTGTTCGATTGTGCCCAAGTGGCTTTGTTGTTTCCAGGGAATGATGCTGAGTGGCCTATGTTTTGCCGGAATGTTGATTCATTTCTGTGCCGGCAAATTTCAGGTTCTCGATTTGTCCACTTTTTAGCAAAGGTCATGCAGAAATTTTCCGTGAATTTCGGCATGACTTGTGCTACAAACTAGGACATATCGAGTGCCCGGGATTTGCCGCACCAGGAAGGAGTCAACATTCCTGCAAAACAATAGGCCTTTTTTATGTCATTATTCATTTTATTAGGTCTAGAATTAATTGACTAGATTTAATCATAGGAAACATGGCTAGCAACGATGAAGGACAGGGTTCTGGTGATTGCGATGATGT
Organism: Triticum aestivum; assembly: GCF_018294505.1. Lineage (NCBI taxonomy): Eukaryota > Viridiplantae > Streptophyta > Magnoliopsida > Poales > Poaceae > Triticum > Triticum aestivum. The sequence goes on from NC_057812.1 coordinate 16,855,152, forward strand.
CTACCGGGCGGCAGACGATTTTTTTAGCCTTGTCGACGATCAACCGATGTTGTTGCTGGGCCCACCGGTGGCATCGGGGACTGAGATCGACACGCAGACCGGTGCTGAGACTGAGACCGGCGCTGAGACTCAGACCGGCATCGAGACCGGCGCTGAGACTGAGATCGGCGCTGCCTCGGGGAGCGGAGCCGGTGTAGAACCGAAATCAAAGAGGCAACAACTTCCTAACAAACTCAGGACTACTAGACTGGTGGTCACAGAGGTGGACGACGGCAATTTTGAGCGAAAGGCGCCCGAGCAAGCGCGTCGATGCTATGGCAATCAAATAGGCTGCATCATACGGACAACCGCCACCATCAACGATGAGAAACTATAGAAGATAGAAAATATGAGGAGCTCCCTCCTAAAGAAATTTCACCAGATATTCTTGTTCCCGGGCCGGAGTGAGAAGGATTATGAAGATCCAGATGAGGACCCGGCAATGAAGAAGATAAACAAACACGCCATGACCAAGTTTAGCGACGTGTTGGCCGCCTGGAAAAATCGAGTGAAAGCAAAGATCATCGACAAGAAGGAACCCTACTCCGAGATTGTAAAGGATAATCCGACAATCACGGAAGAGCAGTTTCAAATATTCAAGGAGGCTTGCGAGGCCGAAGCTGCCAAAAAAAGTCTAAGTACATGAAGGCGCTTCAAGAGAGGAACATTGGGAGCCACCACCTCGGAAGCCGTGGTTACGGCGGAAAGAGGTCCAAATGGACCAAGGAGGACGCGGAAGCCGCGAGTCTGGGCATCCCAGACCCCTTGGTGGATTTCACCGTCTCGCAGGAGCGTGACGTCCTCAGGGCCCGGCACCGTTGGGACCCAGTGAAGAAGGTTTACGAGACAAAACCGCTCATTACGGAGTTCATGAGACTGTTGGTAATTTTAGTTTCTGATCAATTCGACTGCCCAAGTTAGTCATATTTGTAAACGATCCTTGTGCCTTTTGCAGAGAGAGCAACACCGGATTGCGGCCGAAAGCGACTTGCCGTCTGAGGCATTGGCGAGGCCCAAGTGGGACACTCCATTCAACCGGGCGTTGAACATATTGAAACGATAACCGGTGGATACTCGACCGTCGTATGGACGCATGCATGGTGTCGGAGACGGTGCCACATGGAAGAAGTACTACCATGAGACCACGGAGGAGAGAAAGTAAAGATTGAGGTTAACTGAAGAAAACATCGACAAGAAGATTGAGATTGCGGTTGAGAAGAAATCATCTCAGACAGTCGCAACAGCGGTAGCTGCCGCAAAACAGGTGGTTGCAGATTTGTCTACTTCCTTGGTGACGGGCGTGTTCACCTGGACCATGTCAATATGAGATCTTTGCAAAGTCTCCTCAAAGGGGACCATGTCCGTGGACTAACGAATGTTTGTTTTGCTAAAAATCGTGCTTGCAGTGCCTGTATCGAAGGAAAGCTACATGAGAAGGCTCACCCTCCCATGACTATCATTTATTCAAAGAGGCCTTTGGAGCTCCTTCACATGGATCTCTTTGGGCCTCCATCCTTTGATAGTCTTGGAGGAAGGAAGTATTGCTTGGTGATTGTGGATGACTACTCAAGGTACACGTGGGTGTATTTCTTCAAGAGGAAGAGCGAGACCCAACAAACCATCATTGACTTTGCGAATGAAGCACAACGTCAACACAATGCAAAGATCTTGACAATAAGAAATGACAACGGCACCGAGTTCAAGAACTACACCTTGGATGAGTTTCTTTGTGATGAGGGAATCAAGCATCAATATTCCGCACCCTACACCCCTCAACAAAACGGTGTTGCAGAGAGGAAGAACCGGACATTGATGGATGCGGCAAGGACCATGATGGCGGAGTTCAAGTCTCCGTACAACTTTTGGGCCAAAGCCATCAACACCGCGTGTCATGCATCCAATCAGCTCTACCTCCGCAAGGGCTTGAACAAGACTCCATACGAGATACTCACCGGTAACAAGCCCAACCTCAAGTACTTCCGGGTATTCGGGTGTAAGTGTTTCATTCTCAAGAAAGGTGTTTGGTCGTCTAAATTTGAGGCTAGAGCTTATGAGGGCATATTTGTTGGCTATGCTACAAACTCTCATGCTTACCGTGTCCTCAATAAATCCACAAGACTTATTGAGGAGACGTGTAACGTGGAGTTTGATGAGAATAACAGCTCCCAAGTGGAGCAAAGTGGCACTTGTGATGTAGGTGATGAAATTCCTCCCCAAGCCATAAGAAGAATGGGTGTTGGCTTTATCCTACCCATTGAGGAACCCCTTTTGGCCAAAGGAGAAGGACAAAGCTCCACTCAAGTGGAGCCATCACCAATCCAAGGCCCAGACGCTTCCAAAGTTCAACATGAAGGCCCTCATCTTCAAGAACATGACCAAGGGCAAGATCACGCTCAAGACGGTGTTGACACATCAAGTGATGCCCAAGGTCAAGTTCTCTCCTCTGAGCAAGTTCAAGAACAAGAACAAGCCCAAGACGACGCTCAAGATGATCAAGTGACCACTCCTCGTCTCACCCCCGAGGAGGAATTAGAGAGTCGTGCCGCCAAGTTTGCTTCCAAGCTCTCCGCCAAGGATCATCTCATGACGAATGTGCTTGGAAGCTTAAGAAAGGGGGTAAGCACTCGTAGACAATTAGCAAATTATTGTGAGCATCACGCGTTTGTCTCTTGTGTGGAACCCCATAAGGTCTATGAAGCACTAGAAGATACGGATTGGCTCAATGCCATGCATGAAGAACTCAACAACTTCGAGCCCAACAAAGTGTGGAGATTGGTGCCAAGACCAACCGGGAATCACAATGTCATAGGAACCAAGTGGATACTTAAGAACAAGCAAGATGCCCATGGGATTATCATTCGCAACAAGGCTCGTTTGGTAGCACAAGGCTACTCCCAAGTCGAGGGTATCGACTACGGTGAAATCTTTGCTGCCGTTGCTCGTCTTGAATCCATTCGCATGTTGATTGCATATGCTTCTCATCATAACTTTAAGTTACAACAAATGGATGTGAAGAGTGCTTTTCTTAATGGTCCTATTAATGAATTGGTTTACGTCAAGCAACCCCCCGGGTTCGAGGATCCCTACTTTCCCGATCATGTGTATCAACTCGATAAGGCACTCTATGGCATTAAACAAGCCCCACTTGCGTGGTATGACCACCTTACCGAGTTGTTACAAGACCGTGGTTTTGAAGTTGGACTAATCGACCCCACTCTTTTTACTAAGAAGGTCAAAGGGGAGTTGTTTGTGTGCCAATTATATGTTGATGATATTATCTTTGGTTCTCCTAACAAAGCTTTCAATGAGGAATTTGCCGCTCTCATGACCTCAAAGTTCGAGATGTCCTCCATGGGAGAGTTGAAGTTCTTTCTAGGGTTCGAAGTGAAGCAAAGAAGAGAAGGAACCTTCATCAATCAATCCAAATACACTCAAGACATGCTCAAGAGATTCAAGCTAAGTGACGTCAAGCCGGCTTCCACTCCAATGCCCACCAAGTGCCAACTTGACTTAGATCCCAATGGTAAAGTGGTGGATCAAAAGGTATATCGCTCCATGATTGGATCCTTGCTTTACCTTTGTGCATCTAGACCGAACATCATGTTGAGTGTGGGAATTTGTGCACGGTTTCAAGCCGCACCTACGGAAAGTCACTATGTGGCGGTCAAACGAATCTTTTGATATTTGGCTCATACCCCAAACTTTGGCTTATGGTACCCAACAGGATCAAACTTCAAGCTTGTAGGGTACTCGGATTACGATTGGGCGGGAGACAAAGTGGATAGGAAGTCCACTTCCGGAGGGTGCCAATTCCTTGGTTGCTCTTTGGTAAGTTGGTCTTCCAAAAAGCAAAGTTGTGTGTCTCTCCCGTCCACTGAGGCGGAGTATGTTGCCGCCAGTAGTTGTTGTGCACAACTCCTATGGATGAGGCAAACTTTAAAGGATTACGTGTCACTTGTGACAAAGTGCCTCTTTGGTGTGACAATGAAAGTGCCATCAAGATCTCTCTCAACCCGGTGCAACACTTCAAGACGAAGCATATTGAGATTCGGTATCACTTCATCCGGGATCACATTAGGCGAGGAGAGATCGAGCTCAACTATGTCAACACTCATGACAACCTTGCAGATATTTTCACGAAGCCCTTGGATGAAGCAAGATTTCGCGAGTTAAGGCATGAGCTAAATATCATTGATTCGAGCAATGTGGCTTGAACCCTTGCACACCCCACCACGCTCATTTTGTTGTCGAGTTTAGGTGTAAGCATGGACATAGGGGGAGTGTTGTTCTCTCAATGAACTCTCCCTTCCCCCATTATGCATAAATTGATCAAGTCTTTCACTTTAGCCATTGTTGATGGTACTTGTGCTTCAAAGACGAGTTTTGGTCATGGGCCCAAGGTTAAAATCTTCGCGGCGCCATACCTTTTGACTCAAACATAGGTGGCCTCGGCCACCGCCCTCTTTTGAAGAGGTGTGTCTTGGTCGTTTGCTGGTGTGCTCTTTTTCTTGCTGTTTTTGTCTTTCCTTCGAGCAAAAGCCTTGTTTGTTTGGTTGCCGTGGCATGCTGGGCGGTACTACCGCTGGTGGTGCACGGTACTACCGCCCCCCAACGCGGTACTACCGCTGAGGGACGGGACCAGGGGGTTAAGTCGGGGCAGGGGAGGTTTCTTCTCCCCCATACCCATTCACTTCGCCCCCTCTTTCCTCTTCCTCTCTCCAGCCTCCACTCGCTGCGGGAGGGCTCCGGCGGATCTCCGTCTCCGGGGTGTCCCTCTCCATTTCCTTTGGTGGAGTCGATCCCCACCTTGTTCTCTTGCCATGGATGCCAGTATTGCCCCCGTTCCTTCTTTCCTTTTGTCTCGTTTTCAGATCTTGTTTCTTAGGGGCAATGGTGGTTGCATCTCTAGATTTTTGGCTAAATCTAGGCTTGAGTTGGTTGGAGAAGGCAACTAGACTATCTCGATTAGAGTTTGGTAGGAATATTTTTGAATTTGGTAGGCCGGTAGTGCCGGATCTGACCACGGTAGTAGGAAACCGTTGTTTCTCCGCCTCGTGCGGTAGGAAACTGCTGTTTCTCGCCTCAAGCAGTACTACCACTCTCGATGGAGTGGTACTACCGCTTGACCTCGAGCAGTACTACCGCTCTCTTTGGGGCGGTACTACCGCTTGAGGCGGTACTACCGCGAGCATGTCACGGTACTACCACTGCATGTCAAATTCCATCATATTCCTGCTTTACCTTGATCATTTTTGTTGAGTTTGTTGGCTTATGCTCGTTCTTTCTGGTTGTTTTGCGTGTTCTTGTGTTTGGCTCTAGGTGATGACCATTCTGAGCATCAAGCTCGCCGTATCAACCCCGGGCGTGCAACATCAAAGCGCTACCGCACCTCTGAGCCAACCGGTGGTCCTCGAGCACCCAACCGCCTCCAGCAAGCGCTTCTACAAGTGTTCCTCCACCTCCTCAGCACACGAAGAGATATGCCAACAAGCCAAAATGGAAGACTGTGACTGAGATGACCAACAAGGAGTTTTGGGAGAAGCGGCGCCACAACCCCTATGCGGTGGACCAAGAACCCACTTTGGTCAACCACCCATTCTGGAACCATTTTCAGTTTGCCATCTACTTTGATGTGATCAAGGCCAAGAAGAATCTCTTTGTTGATGTTCGCTCCATTGACACTGATACTATGGAGAAGGACCCGGAGTACTTTGGCGAAGCCCTTCAGATGTGCACTCAGCTGAACATTCTCAGGATCATGCAATTCAACAAGGATTTCGATGCGGATTTGGTGGCTCAATTCTATGCCCCCGTCCATCTTGGGACGGATGTCAACAGGACTCTGACATGGATGACCAATGGCAAGCTGCTTTCCGTCAAGTGGACGGCTTTCATGGAGTTACTTGATGTGGTGGATAACGGGCTTGAGACTCCTATCGGTTTCCGCCCTCACCGCAATGCTACGTCCACCCACAAGCAAGCCCTTTGGCCCTACTACACTGTGAAAGTTCACCCAGTAACTGAGAAGAAGACCTATGAGATGTCTCCGTATCTGAACATTCTTCATCGCATCTTCTGTGAGACTCTCTTCCCTAGGATCGGGAATCTGGATATGGTCCACTCTTACCTCATGGACATGCTCCTTTTCTGTCAGCATGAGAAGGAAGCAAGCACTGGAGAGAGCCTGGATATTTCTCATGTCATGTGGTCTAAACTCCTCTCTGCCGTGTCTGAGCGCAAGTGCCATATATATGGTCCATTCATCATGAGGCTCATTGAGAGGGCCTGGGCACAGACCTATCCCAGAGTGTTGCTAGAGACTGGAGACTTGGTTTCTCATGAGATCAAGCGTCTGAGGAAGAAGTACAATTGGACCACCCCAGCGCCTCACACAGGGGGTCCGTCTGCTGCTGCTGCCACAGGGGATCCGTCTGTTGCTGCTGCTGCCATGGGGCCCGAGGGTGGGGCTGCTACCGATGATCATGAGGAGGACTTTGGGTCCTCTAGTACAGAACCGTCATGGGCACAGAAGCTTAAACGCAAGATGAAGCAGCTTTTCTGCATGGAGTCTCATGGTCAGTACATGACTCATGTGGCAGAGAAGCATGCCAAGACGCGCCACAAGGAGCTCATGCGTCAGATGGGAGCGACAGTTGCCAGTGGGTCTGAGGGTCAGATCACTGAAGAGGAGGACTGGATTCATCAGCATTGCCATTGGACCAACTCCGATGCCGAGCAGTTTTCGACCCACGATGAAGATGCAGAGATGTGATGTTCGAGATCTTCATCTTCCCATCACCTGGAGTCGTAGCGTCACTCTTTGCCCTTTTTGGTGTCTCGCTGCCAAAGGGGGAGAGAGTGTAGGGATTTGTGTTATTGCCGTGCTTTGAGTCGTCTTGTGGTTTCTTGTGTGTTCTCTCGGTGTCTTTATTTGGTTTGGTTTGGTGCCTGTGAGACCTAAGTTCTAGACATATGGTGTGAGACATATGCTCCCTATCGCTACCTTATTACTTATGTCTATTCAGTACTGTAGTTTATTATGAGATGCATGCTTGTCCTGTTATATTCTCTTCTCTCATATATCTTGTGCTTAGTATTGTTGGACTATAAAATATAGGGGGAGTGTTGATCCGAATGTGTGTGTCTTGATCCGTATGCTCCACTATCTAGGTGCACACATTCTGGGGGAGCCCGTCTATATTTTGTAGTTCAGAGTTTTCTTCTGTTATTTCTTTTCCTTGCGCAGATCCCTAGTTGTCATCAATCCACCAAAAAGGGGGAGATTGTTACAGCATATCTCTCTCAAGGTAGTTTTGGTGATTGATGACAACATGTTTGCGGACTAATCTTGTGCGTTGAATAATTCACAGATTCTCCCCTGGCACGAGATGTTTCCTTCCCTTCGGAGTGTATTTGAAGACGGTGTAGCTCTTTCGTTTCTTTCTCAGTGGACTAGTTGCGTAGAGGGCACCGTACTATCAAGAGGGGGTCCGTTGGGGTATTGCATGGGTGGAATCAACACGTACACATCAGCTTTTCACCCTCCGAGCTTTTCCATTCCATTATAGAGATCTCTCCTCTCTTCCTTGTCCTGTCTGGGTCCAAGCGGTAGTACCGCGCAACCCAGCGGTAGTACCGCTGAGGAGCCACAAGCGGCAGTACCGCTCCATAGCGGTAGTACCGCCCGTGGCTCCACAGCAGTAGTACCGCTGGGGTTCCTGGCACCTCCACCTCGTCCTCAGCCCCTTTGGAGAGATTCTCTCTCTCTCTCTTCTGTGCCCCAGCGGTAGTACCGCACTACCAGCGGTAGTACAGCCGAAGGGTCACAAGCGGCAGTACCGCACCACGACGGTAGTACCGCCCGTGACCCCGCTGTCATAGTACCGCTGGGCTGTGTGGCTCCTACCGCCTCGACTCGAGGGGTCTTCTTCTTGTGTCGGGTTTTGCGGCACTAGTTCCGGTTGTAGAGGCGGTAGTACCGTTCCAGGAGCGGTAGTACCGCCCCTACCACCGCGGTAGTACCGCGTGGGGTCCTTTTCCTACTAGTCTCCTCTGCGCGGCAGTGCCGCTGGCTGGCGGCGCAGTACCGCTGACCTGGCGGTAGTACCGCCCCCTCTCAGCGGTAGTACCACCCTGTGCGGGGCTGGTTGGTGGGGGCAACGGTTGGATTGTTGCCCCCACTATAAAAGGGAGTCCCCTTCTTCTCTTTCACCTACCTCTTCCTACCCCAAGCTCCATTTGTTGCTCAAGCTCCATTAAATGCCCCAAGCTCCATTTTCGCCCGATCTATCTCTCTAGCCAATCAAACTTGTTGATTTGCTCGGGAGTGGTTGAGAAGGCCCCGATCTACACTTCCACCAAGGGATTTTCGATTCCCCCACTCATCCCTAGCGGATCTTGTTACTCTTGGGTGTTTGAGCACCCTAGACGGTTGAGGTCACCACGGAGCCATAGTCTATTGTGGTGAAGCTTCGTGGTTTTGTTGGGAGCCTCCGATTAAGTTGTGGAGATTGCCCCAACCTTGTTTGCAAAGGTTCGATCGCTGCCTTCAAGGGCACCAATAGTGGAATCATGGCATCTCGCATTGTGTGAGGGCGTGAGGAGAATACGGTGGCCCTATTGGCTTCTTGGGGAGCATTGTGCCTCCACACCGCTCCAACGGAGACGTACTTCCCTTCAAAGGGAAGGAACTTCGGTAACACATCCTCGTCTTCACCGGATCCACTCTTGGTTATCTCCTACCTTTACTTGTGCAAGCTCTTTAGTGTTACTTCTCTTGCTTGCTTGTTTGCTTGTTGATATTGCATCATATAGGTTGCTCACCTAGTTGCACATCTAGACAACCGACTTTGATGCAAAGTTGAATTTGATAAAGAAAAGTTAAAAATTGGTAGTTGCCTATTCACCCCCCCTCTAGTCAACCATATCGATCCTTTCACATACTTTCTTCAGCGAGGGTGGCCAAGCTCGAGCGTAAGCAGGACCGCATCGTCCGACACTTGAAGGGCTACATCGTCATCTCCTCTTCCTCCCCCGACAACTCCGACGATAACCCACCTCCTGCCGCGGACGCCTATAGCAGCGTCGGCGACCAGACGGGCAAAGGGCGGGCGAGGAAGTGGTGAAGCTCTGCCATCATCTCCGTTTATATAATCTAGCTCGTAGTACTATCTATTTAGAATTTGCCGGCCATTGAACTGTGATTAACTTGTGGTGATGTTTACATGTGAATTATGTTCGTTTGCTATCAGTTTATATGTTTATTTCCAGTTGAATTTGTCTGTTTGATGATCTATGTAGTACGTTGCATGATTTTATGTGGATACATGGTGCTGGATATGAGATACACGGCTATACACGCCCCGATTTGGGGACTACCCGGTAACTGTCCGTGGATCCGCCTGGGCGCGCCCGTGGACGTATAAGGTGGCGGATTTGACAAGTCCGGTTGTAAATGCTCTAAGGGAATCTCCAACGCGGAGCCCACAAAATGGAAACAGTATCAGTCCGCGAACGGCTTGGACGTGTCCGTGGACATGGATATGGAAGGTGGCCATCCAACCGCGTACCTTAAACGTTCGGACACATTTCAAATGGAATTGGAACAAATTGGACCATTTTCATACAAACAGGGTGATTTTCATTTAAACCGGACTACATTCATTATATTTTTAACATATTTCATTAAACAAAAGGGTCCAGAAGTTAACCTAGTCAAAATCTCACCAGTGTTCGTGCTCCAAGTCCTTTTGTTCCCTATGTCTAGCATCTTGGTTGGCCATGAGCTTGTTGCCCATCAACGAAGTTCGGGTCCTCTCTGGCCTTGGACGCTACGGCCTCCGCGCTCATGAACTCATTGTAGATTTGTCCCTCCGCCAATCGATGATGCGCAAGGAGGGTGAGGTTGTAGCGTTGCTCCTCCTGTGCCAGCCTGAATGCCCACATCGGTGGCGCGGGCTGCTTCTCCGGCATGATGTTATTGAAGTGCGCATGCACCTGCTCCATGGTGAAGCCGGCATGGACCGGCGGGAGCAGGGGTGCTGGCTCGTCGTCGGACGCCTCCACCATCTTGTCATCGGCCAGCCGGGTTCTATCCGTCGCACATGACGAGCCAGCCAGCCAGCCTCAAGGCTGTCCAACTGGTGCTTCTGCTCCATCAAGAAGCTCTTCCACATTGCTCTAGAGCTCGTGGTCATGGCGGTGGTGGTGCACGAAGGAGGAACAAAAGCGGGTGTGATACTGTGCGGATCGTGCTGGGTGTGGCCACGTATAAATAGTGGGCACCGACTAGGCCAACCAGCGGGCTGTTTCAATGCAGGCGCCAGAGTAGATTTCTTGTCAGTCGCACATGTTTACACTACTAGGGAAAACCTTATACACCGAAGTTTATCAGTAGCGCGGTTTAAAAATGGGTGCTACTGCTAATTAGTAGTAGCGAGGGGTATAAAAACCGCACTACTACTAAGTTGATATTAGTAGCGAGGGGTATAAACCCGCGCTGCTACTAAATGGTCTCCAACAATGCCCATGGGATAGGCCATAGTAGTAGCGAGGGGTATAAAACCGGCGCTACTACTAAATAAGTAGTAGTAGGACAGGTAAGGCCCCCACTCTACTACTAAGCGTGTCCACCCCTACCCGATCCATACTCCCACCCCACCAACCGTCCCACACCACCCACCCCTCGTCTGTCTAAAAAAAACACGCAACCCGATCCATATCCCCAACCTCCTCTCCTCTCCCAACCCACTCGCCGTCGGCCTCCCTTCGACCTCCTCTCCTCCGTCCGTCCGCCCGCATGCCCCCCGCCGCGTGCGCCACGCCGGCGGCCGCACGCCCGCCGCTCCCCGTCTCGCGCCGCTGCCCGCCCCGCCAGCTCCTCCTTCGCTATGGCATGTCGCTGCACCGCGGCCTCCTCCCCCGCGGCATCGGCGTCGGCGTGGGACTGGACCCGCTGGAGCCGGCACTTCGCGGAGATGGACCAAGGCCAAGGCCAAGCGCAGGAGCCCTGATAGCACCAGCACCAGCATTGGCTCCTCCACTGCGCCCCCACGCATCCCCATGCCTCCGCCACCCGTGACCCTCTCCGTCTCCATCTTCGGTGAGCAGGGCAGAGCAGAGCACCCCCTTCCTTGCTTCCTTTCTTGCTAGGGTTTCACTGGATTCGGGCGGGGATCACTTGCTTGTTCTTCCTAGCCTAGCCTAGGGTTGCTGAATACTGATTCAGTAAGAGCTTGCTAGTAGCTAGGGTTTCGCTAGACCCCTTAATCTCTCAATTACTTTTGTTCTGGTCCTTATTAATCCCATTATGTAAGAACCCATGCTCGCTTAGTTATCCATCCATTCACTACCTGCTACATCCATTTAATTTGTGCTCCTTTGCTAATTTGATAACAATCCTAGCCCTCTATAGTTTAGTTTTTGCTCAACTAAAGAAACTAGGCAGACATGCTATACATGCTCTGCTCCAAGGCAATTGCTTCTGTCGCCGGACGTTACCACAAGGAATGCTCTGTAGAAAATGTGTTAGCTTCACTGAAAATGTGTTTCCCAGGATCTGATGCATGTGTGTGTTCGCGTGGTTGTGTGCAGGCAGTTGAAGGAAGGGGGCGGGCCATGGAGAAGCTGCTAGGTGTGGGCTCCGACCCTGAAGCCATGGATGGAAGGTACCTCCATTGCCCATCTCCTTTGTCTCTTCTTCTTTTGCTGCTGCAGAGCAACCCATATAGTGATATGGGTGCTCAGTAGCCTCCGACCCTGGTTATTCTCTATGTAACAATTCATATCAGTAATTCTATCTATGACATCTATATTAAGTTCAGCGTTTATGCTTTGTGGAAGTATGTATTTACTCTATTTTGAAGCTGTTGCAGTAGTTGTTTTTGTAAAATATTTGCTGACTAGGAAATGATGCTCTCATAGACAATAACTAGCTTGTCAAATATTTGAGTAGATTTAGTGATTAGATCTTATGCAAGAGTAGGTTCATGTATATGTGCTGATTCAACTATATTAAAAGTGTTAGCCAAATTTTATTTCGTGGAATGAACACTTGAATTCAGCTCAACATACTGGATGTTCTATATATCATCTTACTCCTTAGGTTTACAAACTAGTTGATGATGGTTTCCTTTGTCATGTTGCTCTTGGAAGTCCATAGTCTGAAACGGTTTGTGAATGTAGTTAGCATTTCAATCTTATTCATGTGGTACTCAAGAATAAGAAGTTGCAAGTCTGTTACAATCCCTTGCTGTATGTTTATTGAAGGGGTCAGATCCTCGTGAATGTTCCACATGCGACATCCAGCACGCTTCCATGCCATGGACCCTTGACGAACGAAGGCCGAGGAAGGCCATTGCATCTATGCTCGGCTGCGAGAAGATGACATGGATCTCGTCTGCCCGCTCATCCGCTTGTAAGGTCACATCTATCTTCTCTGCTCCCTACTCTGAAAACTGAACCCCTTTCTTCTCTGTACATTTGATAGGTTGCAATTTGTCATTTCAACTGGATAGATGGTTGTAAACGTTTCGTCCTGCACTATATTTCTTGCTCAATTGTTGTTAGTGCTTAGGTTGTACTAGTAGCCTCGGCACAAGTACAAGAAGGGTTTCAGATTTCTCACTTGTGCAAAGAATAAGTTCAGTCAATCTAATATTGATACTTGCAGTGTAAACCCCTATGTAATTTCGGTGAATTCCCTTTGTAATCTTAGTGCTTGCAATGTAAAAGTGCAGTGTAAGATAGACTAATAAAAGACCGAAACTACCACTTCAGTAATTATAGTGTAATTTAATGTGCATTTTGCCCAATGATGTGTATTCCTTATCTTTATGGTCGCCTGAATTTAAAGTGGTGTTGGACTGTAATTTTCAGTAATGTGTCACTTCTAGTTTACCTAAATATTTTTGCATTCTTGTTAGTTTTGTGCCCCATTCTAAAGAAATTCAGTAAACGTGTACGTCCGATTATGTAAATACAATATTTTACAAACCATTTAGATACAACAACATGATCTTTGTTTTCTTTTCCACAAGAAGCTAATTTGCCTTACATGAAGGGGCACATCCTCTTCATCTTGCAGGTGTGACTCATGTCCTCGCATTCTTACTTCACCTTCATTTCCATCAGCTTTTTGATCCTGAAATTTTAAGATAAATTGCAAGTACTCAGTATCATGTTCTTAAACAAAGCTATTGTTTTTTGCTTGAATGTTAGTGTTTTCTCTAACCTATGTATAGTGTCAACAAAGATCTAAATTACCACATGGAGATGCATTTTTTGGCGGCATCTTACATCACAGTAATTTACAACAAAGATAGGTTTACAATGTCTTTTTTATAGCAACTATAATGCATAGCTGCAGATTTTCTGGAATGCACATCTGTATTTTGTATGCATGACAGATTCTATCTTCGGTAGTGTTATCTATCTAGTCTGATTTATACACTGCATTCCTAAGCTAAAATATATTTTGTAACTTAAATATATATCCAAGTTTCATTGAGTTATTTGTCACTTTTTAATTGAATATCTTTTTGTAACTGAAATATCTATGTACTTACAGTGCATATCTAATAAGGCCCTTCCCAGCGAGACCTAAGTTTAACCGAATATCTTTTTTGTCGATTGTCGTAGGTTTTTATGCCCCATGTATTTAACTGAATATCTTTTATGTCCTGATGCCTCATGTATTTATAGTAGTAATGTTCTAATTTTGTGTTTCTTGAACATGCTCAGGGACTCAGGGCAATGGATAAAATCTAGATGCTAAGTTGACTTTTTTCCTGCGGATTTGGTTGTCGTGAAGAGATGCACATAGGGTTAATTGCTACAGATACTGAAAACTTTGAAACTAGTGACGGCGACGACCATGATCGTAATCACAAGCACCGAAGACCACTGCCATGTTCCTGCACTTTAGTGTTATCTCAATCGCTGCATTGAAATAGTATGATCTATTACTTCACATTTTCTGTACAATGAGGACAACTGTCACATTGTGCCAATATATGTGTAGCCTTGAAAGGTGTTCTCTAAGTGTTGTTACTATTGATGATTTGAGTTGCAATTAACGTTCTTCACAATACGCTCCAAAATCCTATCTGAGTGTTGGATTTGAGTTGCTTGCCTAGACTATTTTCTGTGCTGCAGCATTTTTTGTTTTTATTTTTTAATCCCTAATTAGTTACTAGTAGCGTGGGAATAAATGGTACGCTACTAGTATCTAGAATGCTAGTAGCGCCTGGTATTCTAGACACGCTACTACTATTTCATTAGTAGTAGCGTTGGTTTCCAATAGTAGTAGCGCGCACAGGAGAAGTGCGCTATAGCTATTAGCAGTAGCGAGCTTCCATTAAGCGCGTTGCTGCTACGCTTGTGTAGCAGTAGCGCTGATGAGCACGCGCTACTGCTACGTGTTAGCTGTAGCGCCTTATTAGTAGCGCCAGTCCCCGTGGTACTGATACACCTAAAACCCGTGCTGTTGCTAGCCTTTTTCCTAGTAGCGTTAATATCAGTAAGTGGACGGATGGGCAGCCGGTTTGAATGTCATAGATAGCCACCCCGTCTCATCCAGGAACGTCTCTCCGGCATTGAAGAAGCATGGAGACCGGAATGCGCTGCAGACGGTGCTCTTGGCCGGCCCGCTACTTCAATGTCGGCAAACCTCTCGTGTTCACTCTGGGCTAAATGCGGCGCCGGGAGCGAAGGTGCAGACGCGGGAGATTTTTATTGGTGATACCGAGTGTTGGGCACATACATGGTGGAGCTCCGAATGCACGCAAACCACTTGGTTTGTGAGATTTTTTTTCTTTTGCGAAATTTCACACAACTAGACGAGTCCAAACCGCTGGGGTACTGCGTTGGACGACAGAGTTCATTCGGACAGCTCAGTCCGAATGTTTACGGGCATTTTCAAGGTCCGTGTTGGAGATGACATAATCTAAGCCAGTCACTTTATTACCATTTTCCCCGGCTACCACTGCTTTTGACATCTAAGGATGATGGCAAAGTCACACCCATTGCACTCGCGAGCTTTCTCGGGGATAGATATACTAGGAATACTCACCATCTCTTTTAACTGAATGGAAAACGGAAAGAAGAAACGAAGGACAAATAACCTGATCCTTGTGAAGTGATTGAGCGATGTACTGGTGATACGACCTGACGACATGTACACTACAGTCTATATTGCACTGCACCACAATGTATCTGGTGCATCCACATTTGTGGTGCTACTGGTGCACGGATGCTATAGAACATTTTTAAAAATCTGAAAGAAAATCTAACATATTGACATAATATTAGCGTATGTTGTCACACAATTTCATATCAAAATTTAAAATATTAATTTCGTGACACCCTACATTGATGTACGTGAATGTGCTAACCTTTTTTTCATAAATTTTGAACATTTAAATTGCGCAACATGAGTTCGGTGCACCGATAGCATCACAAGAACCGGCGCGTATTCTCCCTATTCGGCAAGCCTAGCTAGTATGTCCAGGCCCCCAGATTTCAATCTAATCCTAGTTACCGTACCACTCCTGTTCCCTTGCAGGCAGGGGCAGGCCCATCTCAATTCAAGGGTATTCAGTTGAATACCCGTTATTTTTGTTGAAAAACTAGGTAAATATAGTGTATATCATATGTATATACAAGATTGCTGTTCGCTCGCACCATCCACGGCATGGCCCATAGGCCCAAATCCCTTCAGGTTGCACCGTGCACAGGGGCGGACGCACGTTACAGGTTGTGAGGGCAGCTGCC
>NC_057812.1:16871164-16895291 GCF_018294505.1 Triticum aestivum
TGTTTGGACCCATCGTCGAAAGTTTAGCATGATTTGACATTAGTTCGATTTTTTTTAAGATCTGACCCATTTCAGGACGCCAATAACAATGGCGTTTTGGTTACATTGGACACGCCACGGTCTCCGGTGTCTGCTCATGGCCCACTTTCTGATCTTTTTTTTACTGCCCGACGTGGCAAATGGAAGACGCAATCAACCATGACGTTTAGGTCTGAAACGTTAAGGCATACACGCACGTATAATTCCTGTGGGGTGGCTTGCTCACTCGCGCATGCCATGCATGGCGCACGCATGCATGCCCACACTGGCACGCATCACTCTCATCACATGTGGATTGATGGATCGATCATATACTGATGGATGGAAGCGCCTCATGCGTGCACGTACGTGCCACCCCATCAGTTGCTCCGACGAGCAACCAACATCATCCATCTTCCTTTCATGTCGAACAAGTCCCGTTGGAATAGATGTATGTGCCAAACGCCACACAAAAACTCGAATCTTTGATGGAATCTTCGCCTTCCACAATTGTGTCTAAGAGTCCTTGTCAGTTGTAATGTTGGAATGACCCGGCCGGTGCTCCAGCCAATCTCCCCTCTGTGTTTTGATCGCACAAATCATTCTATATGCTGATCTTACATAGAATATCCCATGCTTATCATAGTGCCACACCCAGAAATCCTCTTGTAACCGCGTGCTGAGTGGTATATTAAGGATAACCTCAACATCATCCGCAATAAAATGTTCAGTAAGTGCATGCTTGTTCCATGACCGTGTGACAAGGTTAATAAGATCCGAGACCAACATCGGAGGGTTTGCCGAACATGCACAAATGGGTCTTAGTTTATAATCCCTTGGGATCCAGTTCATACCAAATATTTGTATTTGCGCCTGACCCAATTCTCGTAATAAGACCCAGTGCTAGGATGTCCCGGCTCTCCAGAAGATAACGCCATACCTGGGAGGGGGCGGATCCTAGAGTGGCATGTAGGAGATCGGTGTTTGGGTAATATCGAGCTTTTAAAACTCGAGCACTGAGGGACTCCGGATGCTGCAATAACCTCCAAGCTTGGCGAGCAAGTAAAGCCAGGTTGAATAACTCGACATCTCGAAAACCCAAGCCCCCCATAAACTTTGGTTTTGACATTGTTTTCCATGACACCCACGCTGTCTTTCTCTGACCATTCTTACTCCCCCACTAGAATTTCCGAATCAGACTATCGATGTGCTCACATAAGCCACGAGGTAACTTGAAACATGCCATCGAGTATCACTACTAGGGAAAACCTTATACACAGAGGTATAGCAGTAGCGTTGGTCAAAACTCGGCGCTAGCGCTACTTAGTAGTAGCGCTTGTTACAAAACCACGCTACAACCATTGTTTTAGCAGTAGCGCGTCTCCACAGAAAGCGCTACTACTAAAATTCCCTCACTAATGCCGGTAGGCTAGGAATAGTAGTAGCGGTTCACCCAGAAGCACGCTACTGCTAAAAACTTTGTAGCAGCGCGTTTATGCTGTAGAGCGCTACTGCTATGAAAAAGGAAATAAATAGAAAAATAAGTAGAAAAGTAAATGAAAATGAAAAAATAGAAAAAGGAGAAATGAAAAAAAGAAAATGTAAAGAAAACAAAAGAAAAAAAATAAAACAGAAAGGAATAGCTGTAGCGCATTTCTCTGGAACACGCTATAGCTATCTTAGCTGTAGCGCGTTTCGGCAAAACGCACTACTACTAGTTTGACTCAAATCCCGGCAGCCCAGACTCAAAATTTCGCTAAGTCCTTTCCCCCCTCTCTACTCCCGCCCCCTGTCCCCCAACTGCTCCATCGCCGCCGTCGCCCTGCTGCCTTCGACCACACCGCCACCGCCCGAGGCCGCCTTCGACCACGCCGCCGCCGCCCGCCGCCTTCGACCACACCGCCGCCGCCCGAGGCCGCCCTCGACCTCACAGCCGCCGCCCGAGGCCATCGTCGAGCTCACCGCCGCCGCCCTCGACCTCACCGCCACCGCCCGAGCCAGAGCCTGCCCTCGCCGCCGACCGTAAGGCTCTGCCTCTGTTGTCCCCTACCCTCCTCTCTCTCTCTGCTAGGGCAATTCATATATATGTTGATACTGTGTTCATATGAACCCTAGGTGTTCATATGAACCCTAGATTTTTTAGGGCAGTAGGCATTTTATAGCATTTAGGAAAAATGATTAGCAATTTTTTTAGGAAATTAGCTAGGGCAATTTTTATGAAAATGCCTAAATAGTAATTCCATTTAGCTTTAAACTAATAGAGGGTATATAAATAATAGTAGCATTTAGATTTAAATTAACAGTGGCTATAAACAAAAAACACTTAGCTATAAAAAAATATTTGGACTACGGACCTGAATTTGTTCCAAATTTCATTCAAATGAATTTTGAATTATTTGGACTATGGACCTGAATATTTTTGAAGAAATTGGGTGTAGGTACTAAGGTCTTGCCGTGGAAATTTTGATGAGGTCAGAAGGGTCAGAGAAAATGGAGTTCCTAGACTTTTAGCTTTAGACAAAAAACAAAAGTATTTAGCTATAAATAAAAAATAGTAGCTATGGCATTTAGCTATAAACAAAAAACAGAATTGTTTTTCTTTTCAAAAACTTGGTCAAACTAATTGTTGCTATGTAAAAAAAAACAAGACTGTTTTTATATGATATATGTCATTGATGTTCATTTGCATATTCCATTATTGTTGATTATATCTTTTCATTAAAGTGGCCATGTTATATGCAAATTCCTCAATAGTGTTTGCTCATGTTATATCTTTTCATTGAAGTTGTTCGATTGTGCCCAAGTGGCTTTGTTGTTTCCAGGGAATGATGCTGAGTGGCCTATGTTTTGCCGGAATGTTGATTCATTTCTGTGCCGGCAAATTTCAGGTTCTCGATTTGTCCACTTTTTAGCAAAGGTCATGCAGAAATTTTCCGTGAATTTCAGCATGACTTGTGCTACAAACTAGGACATATCGAGTGCCCGGAATTTGCCGCACCAGGAAGGAGTCAACATTCCTGCAAAACAATAGGCCTTTTTTATGTCATTATTCATTTTATTAGGTCTAGAATTAATTGACTAGATTTAATCATAGGAAACATGGCTAGCAACGATGAAGGACAGGGTTCTGGTGATTGCGATGATGTCTACCGGGCGGCAGACGATTTTTTTAGCCTTGTCGACGATCAACCGATGTTGTTGCTGGGCCCACCGGTGGCATCGGGGACTGAGACCGACACGCAGACCGGTGCTGAGACTGAGACCGGCGCTGAGACTCAGACCGACATCGAGACCGGCGCTGAGACTGATATCGGCGGTGCCTCGGGGAGCGGAGCAGGTGTAGAACCGAAATCAAAGAGGCAACAACTTCCTAACAAACTCAGGACTACTAGACTGGTGGTCACAGAGGTGGACGACGACAATTTTGAGCGAAAGGCGCCCGAGCAAGCGCGTCGATGCTACGGCAATCAAATAGGCTGCATCATACGGACAACCGCCACCATCAACGATGAGAAACTATAGAAGATAGAAAATATGAGGAGCTCCCTCCTAAAGAAATTTCACCAGATATTCTTGTTCCCGGGCCGGAATGAGAAGGATTATGAAGATCCAGATGAGGACCCGGCAATGAAGAAGATAAACAAACACGCCATGACCAAGTTTAGCGACGTGTTGGCCGCCTGGAAAAATCGAGTGAAAGCAAAGATCATCGACAAGAAGGAACCCTACTCCGAGATTGTAAAGGATAATCCGACAATCACGGAAGAGCAGTTTAAAATATTCAAGGAGGCTTGCGAGGCCGAAGCTGCCAAAAAAAGTCTAAGTACATGAAGGCGCTTCAAGAGAGGAACATTGGGAGCCACCACCTCGGAAGCCGTGGTTACGGCGGAAAGAGGTCCAAATGGACCAAGGAGGACGCGGAAGCCGCGAGTCTGGGCATCCCAGACCCCTTGGTGGATTTCACCGTCTCGCAGGAGCGTGACGTCCTCAGGGCCCGGCACCGTTGGGACCCAGTGAAGAAGGTTTACGAGACAAAACCGCTCATTACGGAGTTCATGAGACTGTTGGTAATTTTAGTTTCTGATCAATTCGACTGCCCAAGTTAGTCATATTTGTAAACGATCCTTGTGCCTTTTGCAGAGAGAGCAACACCGGATTGCGGCCGAAAGCGACTTGCCGTCTGAGGCATTGGCGAGGCCCAAGTGGGACACTCCATTCAACCGGGCGTTGAACATATTGAAACGACAACCGGTGGATACTCGACCGTCGTATGGACGCATGCATGGTGTCGGAGACGGTGCCACATGGAAGAAGTACTACCGTGAGACCACGGAGGAGAGAAAGTAAAGATTGAGGTTAACTGAAGAAAACATCGACAAGAAGATTGAGATTGCGGTTGAGAAGAAATCATCTCAGACAGTCGCAACAGCGGTAGCTGCCGCAAAACAGGTGGTTGCAGATTTGTCTACTTCCTTGGTGACGGGCGTGTTCACCTGGACAAGGCAAAATCCAGATAAAAATGCAGAGGACTTTCCCCTTGCTGACTTTTTGGGAAGCACCTCGACTAGCATTGCACCAGCACCTGCTCCCACACCGGCTCCCGCACCGGATGTGCTTGGTGGTGCTTCGTCTTTGGCTGAGCTCGACGCCCTCACGGTATCCATCACACCGACCCCCTTCAATATAAATGTATAATCTCCCGTTTTCGTTGCCTTTCGAATGTCTCACGTCGCAGACTTTTCTTTGCAGGCCGACAAAACCCCGTGCACCATATTGTACACCATCGGCGAGCAGAAGGTCGACGTGGGGAAGGCGACGATAATGGAGCCGAAGGAACCATTGTTCCACAGCCGGCCGATCCCCCCGAACGTCTTTAAGGTTTCCGTGGCCAGTGTCAAATCGGGCCACGAGAATTTGCCTCCTCCAATACTAGTGGGGGATGACGACGAGACGTCGCGGCGGCTTGGTGATTGTTCCAATGGGTGGTTCCTGTTGTGGCCAAAGAGTCTGCTTCGTCTGGAGGCGGCCGGGAGCACACCCACAAGCACGCAACCTCAGCAAGGTATGAACATCAACACCCCACCTACCCAATTAGCGTCGGGTGTCGGGTTGGGTGATAGCGGATGGGGTAAGGAGGAGGCTCCATTAGTCGCTGATGACGTCGGCATGGATGAGGATGAGGACGACGATGGTGCTGAACAGTATGTCTATACTGGCGCCTCCTCAGGGTTTGAGCATCATGAGTCGGTGCCTGAATTGCCGTCTCAATGTATTATGGACGACCTTCTGGTAGTAAAGAAGTCTAGGAAGAGAGCGAGGAAAGGCAAAAAAGATGATTCTATGATCCAGCCGCGTCAGCAGCCTCGGCTTCAGGACCGTATAGATATCCCCGATGCGGATAAATGGCATATCCCCGGTCAACCAATCCTACCTGCAACAGCGCTACGGGTCAGATTCGGCGATCTAAGGAGACTTCATGACGATGTGCTGCGGGTAGAGAAAGGCCTCATCGCCTCGAAAGATCCAGGATACCCACTCTACATGGTTAACGTTCCGTGGCAAATGTCGTACGTCGACAGCTTCCCCGTGGATAAGTTCTTCCTTCGATTCGATTACATATTCGACATGTTTCACGTGAAGAAGCTAGATTTTACGTTTGTCCGCCTTTATGCCTTGCACATGAACTACATCATCGGGGTTGAGCAGATATCTCATATCTGTGTCGCTGGCCCGTACTACATGCACGAGGGCTTCTTGGGAGTCTGCGCAAAGCATCGCGAATACGCGAGGGATTACATCGTCAGTTTCATGCTCGCCAATAAGGACAAGGAGGCGATTCTCGTTCCTTATCATCCCATGTAAGTCATCCGCGCTGCTATCCTTCCTTCGATTTCAATCATTTATTTGCACGGTGGAGGCTAATTAATTTGAGGTGTACTTATTTTGCGCAGCAGCGGGCACGCCGTCCTCATCATCCTCTAGCCCCGATTCTCCCACGCTCTTTACTTGGACTCGTCGAAGAACATTCACAAAAAGGATTACACCCATATCAAGGATGTTCTAGACAGTGCTATGTTTTACTACCAAGCAAGGGGTGGAGAGGTCAGGGACAAGAAGAGAAGGGGCGGCAGGGTCGCCTTCGGCCATAAGACCGACTTCTGCTGCATCCAGCAACCAAACGATTCTCTCAATGATGGATTCTATGTCCTACACCACATGCTGGAGTACAGACGTGATCACCAGAACCTTTGCATGTCACCTAGATCCGGCGATGCCCATATTCTGCAATGGGCAAAGGACATAGAAGATATCGAGGATCATCGACTTCGAGCAGAGTTCTATAACATCCAACGCGAACTTGCCCAAATCATCATGAAGGAGGTCGTCGGAAAAACAGGGATGTTCTACGGAGAAGGACAAATGTCGCGAGAAGACGTCCGAACATGGATAGCCTCTCTGCGTCTCGACATGAAGCCTTTCACTAAGCTCGAGGACTATCTCCCTGACTTGAATGGATGGAATGACATGTTGGAGTGATTGTCGATATATGACAATGTGTCCGTTTAGACCATACTTTCTGTATGTCAAAAATTTGAGTTATGCACGGCGAAACTTTATTTGTGATGTAATTAAACCATCCTCCTCCTCGACTAGCGAAAATCACTCTAGTTAGGGCATTTTGGGGTACGATGAACTTTGTTATTTATGCTTATGCTATGTTATTTCTATTTTTGCCAAGTCTGTCTCTTTCTGTTGCTCAACTATATATGTTGCATATCATCGACTCATGTGACGATGCAGGTGCATAGATTATAGATGGCGAAGAAGTGCTACGCCAGGAGTATATATACGACAAGTGGCCGGAGTGGCAGGCCCAGGTGTACCGGTTTCCGGTTTCCGAGCGACATGCATTAGTTAGTTTAGGTTCACACTAATGCGAGAGAGGGATACGAACTCATGTACTCAAAGTGATAGCTCTTCTCGCGTATATCATTGTTTAGATGGATGACGATGTATTTGCAAGTAATCGAGACTTGTATCGCTATTTTCGAGATGATGACGAGAGACCACTTTGTATTGGACGATGATTATGATGATGACATGATTTGATGAGACTAATTGTATGTATATGCTATGGTTACATTTGTATGTGTATGATATGCTAAGGATTATTGTATAAAGCCTATTCAAATACAAAACAAATATGCAGGGGAAAAACTAATAAAACTAGTAGTAGCGAGGGGGGAAAATTTAGCAATAGTGTCGCCTTACCAGTAGCGCTTCCCAGTAAACAGCACTGCAGATAATATCAACAACGCCCTTTTCTAAAGAGCGCTACAACTATTCATGTATAGCAGTAGCGTGGGACAACAGGTACTACTACTATATGTTAGCTGTAGCGCCTTATTAGTAGCGCCGGTCCCCGCGCTACTGAGAGGACCAAAACCCGCGCTCCTGCTAGGCTTTTCCCTAGTAGTGTATGTCGGAATGGCTTGGGCCACAGACTTTATAAGGACTTCTTTTCCTTCAACAGATAAACACTTTTCCATCCACCCCTGCACTCGTTTTCAGATTCTGTCCTTTAAGTATTTGAAAGAGCCTTCTTTAGCTCTCCCCACATCCGAGGGAAAACCCAGATATTTCTCTGTTAAAGACTCATTGTGCACATCTAGAATTTTCTTGATCGTATCTTTGGTGGAATCAGGTACACCCTTGTTGAAAAAATTGAGCTTTTTTCCACATTAATCCATTCACCAGAGGCATTACAGTAAACTCTGAGCAGCTCGTTAACACGTGTAGCAGAGGCATCATTAGCCTCAAAGAAGAGTAGGCGGTCGTCTGCAAAATGGAGATGATTGACCAAAGGAGCATTGGGAGCAACCACAATCCCCCGAACACCATTTTGAGACTTCAACATACATGAAAGCCCTTCAGCAGCAAGCAAAAATAAGTATGGCAAGATATGATCCCCCGCCACAAACCACGCGAAGGCCTGAAAACATCCAGACTACCGCCACTAAACAAAACAGAGAAGGAGACCGAAGTCACACACCTCATAACTGTGTCCGTGAATCTGGGGCTGAATCCCATTTTTATCATAACTACTTGTAAGTAGGGCCACTCCAAACGATCACATATGCCTTCATCATGTCTAGCTTGAGCATGCAAAATCTATTCCCTTTCACCTTCCTGGTTTTCATGTAGTGCAGACATTCATAAGCCGTGATGAAATTGTCCATAATGAGACGTCCAGGGACAAAAGCAGACTGCTCTTCAGAGATGATGTCGGGGACAATTGATTTCAGCCGGTTTGCTAAGACATTCGAAGCGATCTTGTAGATCATATTACAAAGGCTTATAGGCTGAAACCGTCCTAAAACTTTTGGACTAGATATCTTGGGAATCAAAACGATGAACGTGTTATTTATCTCCTCCAGGGAATCAACTCCATCAAGCACTCGGATGGTCAACCTTGTAACGTCATCACCACACAAATCCCAATGTTTCTGAAAAAATGCGCGTGAAATCCATCTGGCCTAGAGCCTTAGTCAGAAACATTTGAAAAAGAGCTTCTTTTACCTCTTCTCTGCTATAACTTTCAATGAGACGGGCATTCATGTTGCCATCCACCCGTTTAGGTATATGTGACAAGACTTCCTCCGTACCAATCGTACCTTCAGAAGCATACAAATTTTTATAGAAATCCGTAGCCATTCCGGCCAGCTCACTTGGGTCCGTACACGTCGTGCCATCATTCCGATCTAGTTGCACTATCTTGTTCTTCGCTCGGCGGGCACTAGCTTTCCTCTAAAAAAACTTTGTGTTACTGTCTGCCTCAGCCAGCCACATCTTTTTTGAGCGTATACCTGTGTGTATACCTGTGTGTCCCCACTAGGCCCAATGCCATGCCCCCACTCAGCCCATTTTCTCATGTATTTTGAGGAGCCCATGGGGCCTATCTAGCTCTCAAGAATCAGCCCACCAAAGAATAAGAATTGCTGCAGCCCACAGCATGATACATTTCACACATCGCATACTTCACGTACACACCTTGCTCTAAAAAAAAACTTCACGTACACACCCCCACACAACCACGCAGGATGCGGAAGCCCTGGCGGCCACCACACCTCGCCGCTCACTGGTCGTGCAGTCCTCGGCTTGGCGCCGACAATTACGACTTGCCATCGACTGTGCCTCCTGGCCTTGCACGAAGGCGCCACAGCAAATTTGCATCTCTAAATCCTGATCATGCAATTCCCTCATTTTAATTAACATCAAGGTAGCCATGTAAGGCATACATGTTCTTCTTTTTTCATTTTTTTGTGCAATTTTTATCGTAGAAATCATGCTTGTCTCACCGAGTTATATATATAATTTACTGATTGGGGTGATTAGGCCAGTTGGAACAATTCTCCTTTTCAAACGTATAAATTTTACTGTAGAATGTAACATTTTACTGACGAGTAAAATAGGCTAGTGCAATTCAGTTCGGATGATATATTAACATTTCCTAGTTCCTACCGGAACCGCAGTTCATCTTAATGTAGCAATTCATGTAACGTTTTCACCTTTTTGCACAGTGAGAGGTTTTTCAAAAGGAAAAGATATATGAATTAGTTGATTTGAACACGCCTTCTAGAGTTCTGTTCAAAAGGAAAGGACTGCATATTACAATCTCAATCAGCATGAGGGTATAAGAAGAAAATACTTTATGTGGGGGGCTCGTGAGCCTTGTCCTATAACGTATAAACCAAGGATGATTCGGAAGATAAACCTGCATTTTAATGGCGATTAGTATGATCACTACATGGTAATTGTGTAGACTACAATGAGGCAGACGACATTGCACTGTATTGTACCGTATGATAGGGGTGAAAGATTGCCCTGGGGGGAAACATAAGATAATGAGCTAAACCTCTTTGTTCTCTGATACCTACATCCTTCAATATTTCCATTCTCTCTTGGTTTTACATTGTTTCTTTTTTCTTGCAGGTTCTTTGTAGATTGTTAGAACAATGTGTCAGTGTTCTCTTTTGCAACTTCAAAAAAAGATATTTTCAAATTGATGTAAGTCATTTTGTCTCAAATAGTTAGTTTTCTTTCAGTTTTGAATGAAATTGGCTACAATGTGAGAAATGAAGTGATTATGCTAGGTTTTGTTAGTATATGCCTATACATTCTTGCCCCCTCTCAAATTTTTTCCTGGATCCGCCCCTGACCGTGCACACGCAGAAGCTATGCACAAATCGCTGGTTCAGTTACCTTCGGCAAAAGGAAATCATATTGATCCAGGAGACGAACCGGCGGCGCCCTTCGCCTATTCTCCAAATACTGTTCGCAAGCAAGCCCGCTAGGCCGTAGAGCTGATTGCCATCGGCCATCGCATGTTTGCACGCACGGTGGCAGGCACTGGCGGCCGGCGCATGTTCGCATGCACGGGCGGCAGGCGTGACACGACGCATCATCCAGATTCCAGTGGCACGAAATCCATCTCTTGCTTCCTCTGGTACTGATCTTTGCATGCATCGGTCTTCAATTTTAAGCCCTAGGTTCATCTAGCAGTATGTATGATCTATTCATCGAAATTAGATGTGTTCATCTGTCGTAATACATCGTGAGTTTTAAAATTGGTATTTGGGGTAGCTGCTCCCATGCCAATTCTTAGCTAAACTAAATCCATCTTGCTAATTAGATGTTGGTTATTGATTTCTCTTTGTATCTCATGATTCTTAGCTTGTTTTTAATTAATAGAGTTTGTTGAAGAGAATACCCTCTAACAGACTAGGAAGCCAAAAGTGCTAATAGAATCAGTTTTATAGGCCAAAACAAGGCTTTGGCTTTCAAAAAACTGCCTTTGAAATTTTGAATACACACCCTCGAAATCCAGGATTGCTGTATAGTCTATAGGTTACACGAAACTCATAGGTTACATAGCTAAGGATATGCATGCGCAAAAGGAAAACAAACATTTGCAGGATCAAAACCGTAGTCCCGAGGAACCAATCAAAGGGGTAAAGGACTAAAGTCAGGAGGGGGAGGGGCGAAAGATGCAAACAAGAGCAGAGATACCTCAAAAAAGAAAAGGAGACCGTTTCGAAAAGAAAAGAAATTTAGTTATCTCATACTCTTTGCGCTTTTCCTTGACCCTAATTGGCCTTTCATAGACCCTCATTTTATTCCTTGATTCTTTACAGGTACTATTAGTATCTTTTTTTTGCTAGTAGTGTATTATCCCAGACCCAGTGGCAGATAATATGAGCATCTTGTTGTTAAGTATTAGTATAAGGGAATGGAACGGAAAATTCATAGATGATCAAGAAAAGAAACCGATGCAGCTGGCCCGACCCACTAGGAGAGAGGCGCAGCTAATCACTTCGTTGTTTTATTACCCTAAAAAATGTGCTAATCCATTCCTTATCTCCCAGACAGCGCCCTCGTCTCTCCTTCCATCGTTCTTCTTCCAGTCTTCAATCCGTTTCTTCCCATTTGACCCAAGCGCCCAAGTGAAGAAGCAGATTAAATAATTTTTTTCTGTGTTCTTCTAGCTATCTACTAAGTGGCCCACAAGGCGAAGGCCTACGACGGCGGCGACGACAAGTGGACCTCACGCACCAGACCATATTCGGCTGCGTGTTGAGACTTTGACGGCAACGCTCAGGGCTGTATCGCGCTTCGATTACTGCGAGGCAGCGGCGTAGGCAGGCAGTAGGGGTCATGAGTTTTCAGGTTGCAGAGGCTACACACCATCCATGTAACTGTTTTAACAATTGAACCTCGTCTAACTAATTTTTTTTGTTCTAATGAAGTGATCATTAACTTTTTATATTTCATTTTTAGTACACCTGCAGGCAGGAGATAGCTTGATTGCCTAGCTTTTCTTGAGTTTCGATGAATGGGCTTATTTTTTTTTTTCTAATTTACTCCAAAATTGAGTTGAGGAGTCAGGACTTCAGAATTCAGGCGTTATCTCTCCTTATAGAAATGTTGCCTAAATGATGACTGATGCAGTTTGTTGGAGCCCATGGCATATAATTACATATAAATCATGTATTAGTATCTTATTTGAAAACACGAATTCACATTTCTAATGTTTGTTCTTTTATAATGATTTTGGTTGTATATAATACTCCCTTCGGTCCTTTTTACTATACATATAAGAATTGTCTAAAGTCAAACTTCGTAAAGTTTGACCATATTTATATAAAAAAATATTAACATCTACATTTCTAAATTTATACAATATGAAAATTAAAGTCATGACGCATCTAATGTTGTTGATTTCGCATTATGAATGCTAGTATATTTTTCTATAAACTTGGTCAAAGTTTAC
This sequence comes from Triticum aestivum, assembly GCF_018294505.1. Lineage (NCBI taxonomy): Eukaryota > Viridiplantae > Streptophyta > Magnoliopsida > Poales > Poaceae > Triticum > Triticum aestivum. The sequence continues at coordinate 16,883,514 of NC_057812.1, forward strand.
GAGGTTTGACTTCAGACAAATCTTATATGCGAACTAAAAAGGACCGGAGGGAGTATATAGACGTGCAAATATTTCTTTTAACCCTATTATAGACATTGGGCCCACTATACTCTATCGCACCAGGGCCCTCGAAATGCCAGGACCGGCCCTGCCTTTGATTCATGTGATTTCCACGGGATTTTTATAGATCGCGACCCTGAGAATTCTCTGCTCTGGTAGGCGTTTGATTTGCAGAAATTCATTTCGTAGGGATTATTCCCGTGGAACTTTTCCTGGTCTTTTTCATAGCAAATTTTCCATGAGGATTGACCTATTTGAAACATAATCCTATTATTTTCCAATGCTGTCATTCAACACCCACTTGTACCAATTCCTATGTTGTTCAATTCCATATGACTCAAGTGAGCAGGGCATAGCAATCCTCCATTTTGCCCGTCCTACCAATCAAAGGAGTCCTAAGAAAATTGATTTAGCAATAGGTACTATACTAGAGTATGGCCAGGGGCGAGCCACACTGGCACGCATACGCAGCACGAGTGCAGGTGCTAGTAACGCAGTACGTACGTACGATCCCAGCAAAATACAGAAAAAGGAAACGCAGGATGGGCCATGCACTGGAAAATCAACCCTACACCGATCCTAGACCTGTTTGTCGCACTGGAAAACTGCAATCCCGGCAGGATTACAGGTTCACTGCAAGCCATATCCATCTTCTTCCCCTCGGCTATCGCGCCGAGCTCGCTGAGCGATGCTGCAACAGCCAGCACTGCGATCCATGGCAAACTCCACGGCATGCTCCGACACCCGCCGAGATGCCGAAGCCGAGTCAGAGGCCGTGCTCTCGGGCGTACTCGCGCGTCCATTGAACGGCAGCTAGCTGAGTTCCGCCGGTACAGATCGATCAAGCTAGCCGGCGTGTAAGTCATTACGTACGTTAGCTAGCTCATGGAAAATCCATCCACATGTCCACCTGCTTCAAAGTCAGCTTACGTGAATACGCTAGAATACCAAAATCGTGCGAGTCAGCTTTGCACAATAGTGTTCGCCGCAGAGTACTCGGCGACGACTCGGCGTCTTGAGGCTGTGCGTAATTGCCCATGGTGGCATGCGCTGACACGGTCATCGTCCTACGGCGGAACCAGCTCCGAGCTTTGTTCCTCACAATCAAGATGCAGTTCGCGCACGTGCATGTACAAGTGCACAAGGTCCCTCGTGAGCTCTCCCCTGGTGAGATGGAACCGCACCCTCATCTTGTCGTGCTCCGCCGGCATGCCGCCGCCGGGAGCATGCCAGACACGTCTCAAGGAAGAACCCGAGCACCTTGGTCACCAGGTTCATGGCGCGCCGCAGCACGTAGTCGCCAACTGATGTGATTACCGAGGACTCGAGCACGAAGTCGAGCAGGCCCGTACAGCGATGTACGCGCTCGTCGTGCACCTCTCTGGTTAATTCGGCAACGTCGAGGCGCCATTGGCGGCCGGCAGTGGCGCAGTTGAGGAGGAAGTGGGTGAGGCAGAGGCTGGACCAGCGCTGATTTCAGATGCAGCGGAGGGGATTGAGGATGTATACGACATGTGGAGCATGGACGTCAGCGATACTAGACTTTGATCCTGGGCGGGATTGATATTTTCCCGATGCGCCAAACAAATTCAAGATTGATATTAACTGGGATAAAAAAGGTGAGGGTGCCGATTTCAGGGATTTAGACGTCAGGGTTCAGTTCGGACAAGCTCTATGAGTTCAAGGTTTAAAATAGACTTTACTCATGGATCCATCCCGCCAGTTGAGTTTTTGCCCACTGGGTCTCCATCCCTCCAGCAGGTGCACGCGTGCGAGCTCAGGAGTCGGACACCCAGACGTGAGGGATAGCCTCCCCAGTTTCTCCATCCATCCAGCCCCCGCCAGGATAGGATACCCATTTTCTTCCTTTTCCATTTCGCAATCCATACTTTATTTTATTTTAAAAACCGCAAGGTTCCATCTTACATCAATTTTTCTTACAATCACCTCTTCGTCCATCCTTTCACCCTCCGTTGATTTTCTTTTCCGGGTTTTCATTCTCTTCTGGTTTCGTCAAGCCAATCTTTGATAACCCAATAAACAGACCAATCTACGGTATACTCCCTCCATCCGGTGAAGAGTGTACATTTGGCTTTAAAATTTATGCACAAAAGAGTGTATTTCTATCTTCCCAATGCACATAAAATAGAAAAAAAAATGTTTCTCTCTCATCACATGGTAATGAAGACCAATAACATTTTACACATGGTCTTCTTAATTTCTAAATGCATTTAGCTCACTGAGGGTTGGGTAGTTAAAAAGAAAATAGATGATGGCTTGGATCTTTTCAATGCATTTTTTACTTCACTTCATAATTTGTCCTAAAAATTTTATATGTACACTTTCACCGGACGGAGGGAGTAGCAAAAGTTTCACAATCCATTAACAAATTGTTTCTTAGACTAAGACCTTATACCTGTCAGACATTTTTGGTAACGCAATAAATAGCAGTTAATCTCTTATCTTTGGTATCCAATAAAGCAGATCAATCATGAGCACATATCACATATCTTGTCCTCACACTTGTGCCTCACCATCGCCGCAGGTACCGCACTGCGGCAGAGCGGCTCACCCAACCCAACGCGCGTGGGTGCAAGACATCCGAGGTGCCCTGGGGCTGGTGGCTCTGGTGCAGTATGTTGAGCTTTGGCCACGTCTTTCACACTTCCGACTGAGTGAAGTCTGTTTAAAATCTTGAAGTTGTATCGATGGTCGAAATCAAACACTGAACTTTAAATCCCTAAAATCAGCACCCTGTATTTACTAATCCCGATCAATTTCAACCCTATATCTGTTTGCCACACTAGGAACAATAAAATCCTAGCCAGGATCACTAACTTCGCTCACCTGCTGTATGGGCCTACATGTCTTCTTCGTCCTCTTCCCCGCTTTATGCCTTTATGCGAATCCGTCAAAGAAGAAATCCCAAACTGAATCAGACTAAAAAAGCACTATGAAGTACCAACAAATAATACTAGGACAGCCCCCGCAAATATGAAAAATAAAAATACTACTAAGACACATCGGCATGGATCAGCAACGAACTGACTAATACAGTTTGCTTAGCATTCACGCCTCGACGAAAACTACACGAAACAAAGCTAGCACATTAGCCACAGTAGCGCACGGTCGCTGCTGTCTCATCCCCAGCTATCTCTGGGAGCTGCTAACGCTTGGCATGCAGCGCATGGCCGACGCTCCTACCAACGTTGTTCGACATCGTCGCAGGCTCCCGGCAGGACGTGACTCCGACGCCACACAGCTACCGGGACCCCAACGAGGCACCGGGCGCTGAAGCGGCCGTCAGAAGCGCGCGAGCGAGACCTCGAACATCTTACTCGTCTCCGATGCGTTGCTGCTACTACAGAAGGACCTCCCGTAGCACCAAAATTCTGTCAAACACTTGGTGTGCGTGCAGCCGTGCACTCTCCTACAGGTCACCTTGCCTCCAAGCTCGCTCCGACCACCCCTGTAGCTCCGCGCGACTCGCCTCCCGCTTCCCTGAGCTACATTCATCCTCTCTCCATCGATTTCTTCCTCCACTGCTCGCGCTAGGCGGCTGCTCTACCGTGAGAGCACAGGAGGTGCAGCGTGGACGACGCGCATGATGACCAGACGTCATGCCTCTCGCTCTTCTTTTCCATGCGCTAGCCATGGACTTTCCTGCTGCCCAGCCCATCCTCCGGTGCAGGGGTGTCCCAGCACAAGGTACACCAGCTACCAAGCCTGCCGAACGGCATGCCACAGTTTTTGGGAGTGAGACAGAGACACTATAGGAGAGAAGGTAAATATGACATGTGGGCCCATGTAGTCAGTGAGAGTAAAGCAGGATCCCGGCCGGGGTTGTTACTTTCCTACTGTGTCAAACCGGTCTATACGGGTCCAAGGTTGAGATTGACCGGGATCAATGAGTGCGGGTTACCAATTTCAGGGATTCAGAGTTCAAGGTTCAATTCCGACTAACCGTATGAATTCAGGATTTAAAATAGACTTTACTGGCGGTGGAGCTGGACCACGTCGGGCGCATGCACGGCAAGATCATGCTACCTCACCCTCTTTCATGATTCCATCCCCGACCCCAATTGGCGGCTTAGTTGGCAAACTTGGCCTCGGCTACGAATTAAGGGCACGTACAATGGTTGATAAGATAGTCTTATCTTAAATCTTGCATATAATTTGGAGATAATAAAAAAACATGTCTACATTAGGTCATTTCTTAGCCTTATATTCAATAACTAGGTATTCCTAAAAGCACGACGAGACATATTTTGCTAAGAGATTATCTCTTGTCCTCTCTTAAATAAAAGAAGACAAGTTTTTTCTTAAGATTTCTATCTTCGCAGCTTGGATAAAACCATCATTTATGTTACGTGCCATTTCTAAGATAGAACCATTATACATGCCCTAAGATATTCATGTGGCTTGCCCTCTTGAGAAGATGTTGGACGGCGAACCACCTGGCGTGTCGGGGGTGTAAGACATATGATTTGGGAACTGCTCGACACCCTAAATCGGGGTGTGGCTATCTCATTATATAGAGGTACCCAAGGGGTATAATACAATGTTACAGTATATTACAGAGGCTACGTATATACAGTCTAACACCCTCCCTCAATCTTAACTATGGCCTGAAGTACAAAGCAAGTTAAGATTGCGCCTACAGCCTACAAACTATGGTTGTGGAAGAGGCTTCGTGAAGATGTCAGCAAGTTGATCCTTTGACGAGATGAACTTGATACAAAGTAGCTTCTGTGCAACACGTTCCCGAACAAAGTGATGATCCACCTCAATGTGTTTTGTCCGAGTATGAAACACCGGGTTAGAAGAGAGAGATATAGCACCGATGTTGCCACACCACAGAACCGGAGAATGAGCTTGAGGGACATGCAAATCTCTCAATAGAGACTGTACCCATATAATCTCAGCAGTCGCATCAGCAATAGCTTTGTACTCAGCCTCAGTACTATTGCGAGACATTGTTGCCTGCTTACGAGCATTCCAGGCGATCAAGTTAGGACCGAGGAAGACCGCATAACCCCCCGTGGATCGCCTGTCATCAGGACTACCAGCCCAATCTGCATCAGAAAAAGTTGAGAGCTCATACGAAGGTGCAGGCTGAAGAAGCAAACTATAGGAGGCAGTAAGACTGACATAGCGCAAAATACGCTTCACAGCCGACCAACGAGATGTCCTGGGTGCATGCAAAAATTGACACACACGGTTGACTGCGTAGAAGATATCAGGCCTGGTAATAGTAAGGTATTACAGACCACCAACAAGGCTGCGATACTCAGTAGCATCATCAGATGAGAGAGAGAGAGTCACCATCAAGAGCAGACAACCGATCAATGGGAGACATCGGAGTGATAGCATGTTTGCATTTGAGCATTCCAGCACGGCGCAACAAGTCCAAGGAGTACTTTCTCTGAGTGAGAGTCAACCCAGTGGAGGACCGTCCACGGCGCCCTGGAACCCGTCCACGGTCTGAACCTTCAGGGAGAAGCGTTCTCTGCCGCCGTGTGCCCCGCACTCGAGCCTTCCGAGCCTCTCCTGGATGGCGTGGACTTGCGCCTTGTACGGCGATACCACGCCTACGGCGAGCTTTTGTCCCGAGCGAACCGACTCTGCACAAAAGCAAATCAAGATCATCAATCGAGCCATGTCATCGATGATAGATAGAAGGTAAACCTATTTCATGAATGTACTACTAGTAACTGATAAAATTACAGCACCATTGAACAATCTCTCCACGATCCGGGTCACGGCGGCTGCCTCGGCCGTGTTGCTCAGGCTCATGCCATGCTCGCCCGAGCTCTCGGTCCTGCCTTTGATGTCGATGAACGAGTAAGGGCCGTACATTGGGCCAGCCAGGAGCTTCCTCTCGTAATCCCTTTCGAGGATGTTGGGGCCATCTGTCACCTTGCCGAGGTAAAACCTCGAGAGGGGGAACTTGCTTATCTCCGGGTGCATCCTGTACTGCACGTCAAGGAGGTGCCTAGGATGTCCAAGGGATATAAGCCTCTCGAAGAGGCTTCTCTCGAAGTCGGCGTCCACGCTGACCTGCAAGGTACAATAGAGTTGAAAACATTACAAGACTGACTGTGTCACGTAAAAGAAAGAGAAAAAGGAGAGATCATGTTCGCATAGGGAAAGTTGGCAAGAAAGATCACCTTTCTTTTGACTAGGACCGGTAACTGGGATTCGTCGCCGATGAGGACAGCGCGACGGACACCGGTCCGCAGAGGCATCGACAGCTCACTCTCCCTCAGCTGCTCCGCCTCATCAACGACAAGAAGGTCGATTGGCTTAAGTTCCCCAAGTTTCCTGCCATGGCTCAGCTGGGACGAGGTACAAGCGGTGCAAAGTATGATTTTAGCATTGTTCAGTATGTACTTTTCGAATTTGTTGTAAGATGTTGGGACGTGAAAGTGGTCGTGCAATTGCTTCAGCTTGTCGATGCACACGGCTCTTGCTTCCAGAAACTCAGGCCACCCCACCGGGTTCTTGAAGAAGAGCTTTCGCATCAGTCGTTCCGGGTCGGACCGCAGGGAGTGAATTGCAGAAAACCACCACATTGAAGCCTAGGGTTGCAGAAAAGACTCTTCTATGTTTTTGTGCCAGAAAACACTGATTTCACGCCTAATCATTTGCAGAAAACACCAAACCTTCTGTTGGGGCATTTTAAGCACTATTATGATAGGTGGGGCCCGATTTTGGGGACGTGGCGTCACGGCCGCGAGCTCACGCCGTCTAACGGTGCTACAGTGGGAACGGACGCGCCGTCTCGGTTAAAACGGCATGGGTCCCTTATCCACTTCATTCTCCCCCTTTCACCACTCCTCTCCTCTGTCTCTATTTCTCCCCGTGTTCCATGGCGACGGCGAGCCCTTACGACGGCGGTGGAGTGGATGCCGCCGGCGGGGGAGTGGATGGAGGCTACAGCGGAGGGTTGCTTCACGGCGGCAAATCGAACGAAGTGGAGGAGGTGTGCGGCAGCTCAAACCCCCTGAAGAGGAGAGCACCGTCGCCGTCGCTTGAGTACCGCGCCGCCGGCGCTTTTGCCCGTGTTGTGCATGCTACTCCGACGGGTAGCCATCAATGGGCTTCTGCATTTGGCGGCGTTGAGTAAGTTCTCCCCCTCCTTCTAGGTTAGGGATCAATTTCTAGGGTTAGGGTTAGGGATCAATTTCTCATAGTTCAATAGTTAGTCTTCGATTTGAATGAACTGTAGGTCAATATTGTTTGTAGTCTAACCTCTTATATGTATCCTATCAGTTAGATGAATTTGCTCCTATGTATGAAGTTAACTGAATTTTCTCAGTGTACACAAGTTTTTCAATTGACTGAATATTGTTTAGTGTCAATAGTTTGTAAAGGCCCAGAATTTGCTCCTGTGTATGAAGCGTCTGAAGTTAACTGGATTAGGGTAGTGTATGAAGTTAAATGGATTTGCTTCACTGTATGACATTAACTGAATATTGTTTAGTGCCAATAGTTAACTGAATTCTATTAGCGCATGAAGTTAACTGGATTAGGGTAGTGTATGAAGTTAAATGGATTTGCTTCACTGTATGAACTTAACTGAATTTTTTAGTGTTTAAAAGATTTCAGTTAACTGAATATGTGTCAGTTTCACCTAGTAATTTGTAATATTTCAGTTAACTGAATATGCACTTCTTTGCTTTGTAGTTTGTGTGATGATGTGTGGGAAGTTAAGCTCCACTTTCATGACAGGGACAATTTGGAAAGGACCATGTGTGTTTCAGACATAACATTTCTGAATCTAATAGCATTAATAGAGACATCAGGCTATGGAGAGGATGACTACATGTACTTTGTTAGGGATGCTGGCTTGGGAGTAGCTGGTTTGGAAGAGAACTGTGATGATGACAAGGTTGATGAGATGCTAGACCACATTGCCAACAGAGATCAGACCATAGTTAATCTGACAGTAGTTAGGGGTAGTGAGCCCAGACCTGGAGATTTAAACATAGGTCATGTTTGTGAGCAGCAGGTCCCTATAGATAGTGTTGGAGAGAGGACTGTGTATGAGGTCAGTGATGAAGGTGTGGTGTGCAGGTCACCATCCAAAAAAACAAGGAGAGTTGCACAAGTTGATGAGCAGGATGGACATCCAATACATTTTTACTCCAGAGAGCAGAGCACACATCTGATTATGCAGAAAGATATAGACATGGATCAAGGAAATGCAGGAGATGTTGATTTGGAGCAAGAGGAGTTGGAAAGAAGTATGGAGCTTAAGAGCAGGAATAAAATACAGAGGTATAAGAAGCATAAGAAGAGTGTTGAGAGGGTGGAGGCAATTAAAAGAAAACTTCCTGTTTTACTAACTGAAGATGACTCTGACTTGGAGCAAGATGAGGATTTCATGGCTAGGATGGCTGAGATGAGGAGGTAAAGACAGGACCCATTTTTACACTTTGAAGGTGACACTGATGTTGAAGAACCTTATGAGCTAGAAGAAGAGGTAGTGCATGAGGAACATGGAGAGGATGAGGAAATTGAAGAAGGGGTGGTACCACAAGGGGAAAAGAGGAAGAAGTTGAAAGTAAGAAAGGGGCCAACTAGTTGATCACATGCAAGTTTGGAGTAACAATTTGAGGGTGTTTGGGTGCCATCATCTGATGAGGATCCAAATCCTGGTGATTTGAAGGAGGAGGAGGATGATGGGGCAGTACCCCTAGCTTTTGTGCTTGGCAATAAGAGTAGGGCCAAAAAACCCAAACCAAGAATCTTGTATGATGAGGATAGAGAGAGCCCAGAGATGCAGTTTGTAAAAAAGCTTTGTTTTGAAAGTGTTTACCAATTTAGAAGGGCACTTCTCACATTCCACATAGCTCAAAACAGAAACTATGTGTTTCATAGGAACTGCAATGACAGAATCATAGCTATTTGCAAACATGAAGATTGCCCTTTTTTCATTGCAGCTTCTGTGTTGGCAAATGAGAGAACATTTTGCATTAGAAAGGCAATTTTTTGCACACATGTCCAGCTGTAGCAGAGAGCACCAAGGTGACTACCAAGTGGGTCACACATCAGGTGTTAGAAGCAATAAGAACAGACTTGAACACACCAATAACTACAATAATGCAAAACCTGAAGGGAAAGTATGGAGTTGAGATTAGCACTCATATGGCCTACAGGGCTAAGAACAAAGCAGTTGAGATGGTGCAAGGAGATCAGAGGGGTCAGTATACCAGAATCAGGGATTACTTGCAGGCTGTCTTGGACACAAATCCAGGTAGTAGGTGCATTGTCACTACTAAGTTCTTAAAGGAGTATCCAAGCAAAAATCCAAGGTTCCATGGTCTGTTCATCTGTTTGAATGCTTGCAAGGAAGAATTTCTGAATGGATGTAGACCATTCATAGGTGATTACTTTACTTTCTTTACTTTGCCTTGTTTGAATGCCTTGTTTCTAACTTGTGTTGTGTGCCAATGCATGTGTGGATGGATGCTTCATCAAGCTGTCTACTGGCCAACAAATCCTGGCTGCCACAGGAAGGGATGGGAATAATAACATATATCCCATTGCTTTTGCAGTTGTGGACAAAGAAGACACAAACAGTTGGACTTGGTTTCTATCTGAACTGAAGATAGCAATTGGTGGAGAATCAGGGAGATTTGGTTATTACACCATAATCTCTGATAGACAGAAGGTAATTCCCATGTTTAGTTGTATTTTATAATATACATTGCTTCATAATTCCTTAGTTCATAATTGCATAGTTCACAATTGCTTAGTTCATAATTGCATAGTTCACAATTGCATAGTTCACAATTGCTTAATTAGTTGTTGGTCATATACATTGCTTAGTTGTGATTATGGTGATTTCTCCAAACAGGGCCTTCTTAAAGCTGCAAACAATGTATTCCCCAACTGCCCACATAGATTCTGCCTTAGACACATCTATCAAAACTTCCAGACTGCTGGTTTTAGGGGGTCAGAATTAAAGAAGTACATGGATAAAGCTAGTTACTCTTATACTGAACATGACCATCTTGCTGCAATGGATGCTCTTAAAAATGAGTGCAAGGCTGCTTGGGCTTGGCTTAACAAAGTTCCTAGAGCTACTTGGGCTAGATTTGCAATGGACTTCAATTGCAAAACTGACCTAGTTGTCAACAATATTAGTGAGGTCTTTAACAAGATGATATTAGATGTGAGGGGCAAACCAATAAAGAGTATGATAGATGGAATCAGGACTAAGTTGATGGTTAGGTTCAATGGCAATAGGACTAAGACAGAGGTAGCCAAGTGGGATATATGCCCAACATATGCTGAGTTGCTTGAAGAAGCAAAGAAAAAATCTTGGAACTGTCAAGCATTGATGGCTGGGCCAAATATCTACCAAGTGACAAGCAATGAGAGAACTTATTCAGTTAACCTGCAGCATAGGACATGTGGGTGCATGAAATGGGACATGACTGCTATCCCATGCAATCATGCAGTATCAGCTATCACCAAAGCCAAACTGAGGCCTGAAGACTTTGTACATGACTTTTCAAAAAGCCAATGTATCTGGCAGCATACAACCCCATCATATTCCCTGTACCAGGACAAGATCTGTGGACCAAGACCAATAGCAGAGACATAGAACCTCCAGTGTTCAAGGATAAGCCAGGGAAGAAGCAAACCAAGAGGAGAAGGAGCCAGTTTGAGCCACCAGCACCCAAAGATACATCTAGGATGGCTTCAATTACATGCAACAACTGCCAGCTTGTAGGTCACAGATACACATCATGCAAACAACCTCTAAAACCAGGGTTAGCATTGAGAAAGAACAAGCACCAGGTTTGTACAAGCACTAGGTTCAGCCAGATTTTGTTTTCTAACACTTGAATGTATTAACTTGCTACAATTCTTATATGCAGTCTAACAACACAGAGGAGGGTAGCACACAAGGAAGCAAGGCACAAACAGCACCACGGAGATCAACAAGTGCAGCACCAAGGGGAACTTCTTCAACAGCTCCAGCACCAAGGGCAACTTCTTCAACTGCAGGTGCAGCAACAAGGGCAGCCAGCTCAACTCCTGCCAGGAGAGCTTCTTCAGCTATAGCAAGTAGGAGAGGTTCAATAGCTGCAGCATCCACATCAGCACCATTCTTGCCACCAAGACAGAGAAAGCAACCTAGTAGGCTGAAAGACTATGTCTATGCTTCTGGGAACTGATGTTGAACCTTGATGATGCTGTGATCTAGCTAAACTAGTAATTGCTAAGATCTATTTTGGCAACAACTTGTGGTACTGTAATCTGGCTGAACTAGTATTTGCTATGTTGTTGGATCTGGTTTCATGATGATGTGATATGGTACTGTAATCTATGGACCTATGAATCTATATGATGCAATGTACTTAAGCCTCTCTACTTCTATTAAGTTGGCTTGTTATTATGGCCATTACAATGTTCACTAGTAATTGTTATATGATGCACTGTTAGCTTGTTGGATTGTTTAGGCCACTGCAATGTTCAATTTGGCTTGTTGGATCAAATCATCAATATGTCGACAAGATGAGGCTCAAGGTGACACCTAGGGTCAAATCATCGATATGTCGACAAGATGAGGCTCAAGGTGAACCCTAGGGTCAAATCATCGATATGTCGACAAGATGGGGCTCAAGGTGAACCCTAGGGTCAAATCATCGATATATCGACAAGATGAGGCTCAAGGTGAACCCTAGGGTCAAATCATCG